>NC_060187.1:59098261-59295761 GCF_021184085.1 Oncorhynchus gorbuscha
ATAGAGAGTACTGAGACCCGGTTACTGCAGGTTAAAGCAGGTTTTTATGACCACCAAATAGAGACCACACTGACTTCTACCACTTTTTTATTTATTTGTTCTGTTAACCCGGAAAGATGCTTAACCCAACATGCCATCATGTCAGGTCATTGTTCCATTCATGTTTTTAAAGAGATGATGGCCAACAGGTGGCAGGCATCGGTGAGAACATTATTTTCCCACAATAGACTTGATGGGATAATCTGTGGCACTGTCAGAAAACTTGAAAGAATGTGCATTTCCCCTTCCTTGTTTCCCCTGAGGTAAGCACATATTTATAAGTGACTGAATAGGTTTAACTAAGCAAAATCCTATTACTTTCAACAATCCAACCAATTAAAATCTGTGATTACTTCAAAGGAAAGTAGGATGGAAAAACGCAAGTAAACTATTCGAAAAGGCTCAGAGGTCTTGCATTTCCTCATCAAGGCCCTCGTCTAGGCCCTCGTCGTCTTCCTCCGCCCTGGCGTCCACCTCGGCCGTGTCGGAGAACTCATGCAGCAGGACGTACTCGCGGCTACTGAAGCCAAACTTGAGCACGTCCTTCTCCTTGAGCTCGTAGTAGCGCTGCGCCTCGATGCGCTGGTTGTTCAGGTAGGTGCCATTGCCCGAACCTAGGTCAATGATGTAGGGCTTCACCCGCCGCCCGCCAGTTCCATCAGAACGCGTGAACTCCACCAGCCTGGAAATCAGCAGACACAGAACTACATTACCCAAAGGTTGAAAATGTCCCAACCCAGAACTACATAGCCTAGAGCAGGCCTGTCCAGGCCTATCCAACACTGTTCCTGGAGAGCTACCGTCATGGAGGCTTGCGCTCCAACCCTAATCATCTGATTCTAGTTATTAGCTGGTTGATAAGCTGAATCAGGCTAGTTACAACTGGGGTTGAAACGAAAACCTACAGGTGGGCAGCTCTCCAGGAACAGGGTTGGAGAGTCCTGACCTGGAGATTGAAATCACATAAACCCAACAGAACTGCATTAACCACACGTTAAGTGTCAGACTTCAACAAAATGTTTGGAAATTATGTAAGAAGGGAAAATGTCATAATTTCAAAACATAGAGATGATTTTCGAAGGATCAGCAGCTAAAATAATGTCATCCCGAGGGCCTGATTTGAGCAACCAAATGATTGTCAGATCTCACCTGTACTGGAACACTGCGTGCTGTTTGGAGCAAGAGGGGTGGTCGATGGGGATATCAGCAATCTTCCTCTGCCGCCCCATCAGGTAGGCACTCTGCCTGTGGACGTACATGACCGGGAGCTGCTCATCGTTCTTGAAGGGGTACAGTCGCCACCTGCGCTTAGGGATGCGAGCCTCGGGGGGCTCGTTGTACTTGATCACTTCCCCCCTGAACGTGTTGGTATCTTCCGTGAGCGCGCCAGACAGTTCAAAGTTGGGCTTCTCTTTATCAACTGGGGGGCTGTCTTTGCCCTCGCCCCCCTCTTGGGTACCTTGTCCGAAAGCTTGCCCCTCACCGTTGTTCTCCTCAAACCGGTGCCGGTTGTCCCGTCGTTGATTGTCATGCTGCTGTCTCTCAGCCTGCTGCTCCTGGAAGGAGCGGGATTCGCGCTCTCTGGGCCTGTCCCCACCTCCACCCCGCTCTCTTTCAACCCGTTTTCTCTCCCTGGGTCTGTCAGATTCTCTGGGTCCGTCAGCCTGCTCCCACCTACTTCGCCGCACTGGTGGCTCTGAGGGCTCTGGTTTGTCATTGCGGTCACGCCTTCTACGGTCATCGGCACCGCGGTGGTCATCCTGCTCCTATAGGGGAGACAGTGGGACAGGAGATAGGGGAATTAGCCTGATTCCAGAGTCAAGTATGGGGTCAAAATTAGTTGGTAAAGTGTTACTATTTAAAGAAGATAATTGCTGCATTAAAATATTACATTAATGCATTTCCCCAATTGTTACATTTACTCATAAGTAGTGGCAGAATCACCCGCTTTATTTTGACATCGGCACTGCGGGGAGGGCTTCGGCTCCTGCCGGTGTTTTTGGGCGATCTGTCTCGTCTTCCCAACGCCCTTCTACCTGGCGAATGACCTTTTGTCCTGGGTGGCGATCTAGTCAATCAAATCAACAATTAAACGCTTTAAAACCAATAGTTGAGTAATTTAACACCAAGGCTAGCTAGCTACAACGGACAGCTCCTACTGGATTCTTCTCTGAGCGACATCTGACAAATAATTCGTAATACAGGGTTTGACATACAGGATGATCGCTGGCCTAGGGAGTCAATCATCCCTGTCAATGGCCTGCTTGGGCCAGTGAAAAAAATATATTGTAATAATGCTATTTTCAATCTGGGCTATATAATTGATGAAAAACAAATTCCCAAAGCTGTTACTTCTTTGTGTATATTATTTATTACACGCGTCGCACACACAGCCTTTGAGAGAAATATAATCTGTCGGGCAGAAAGAGGATGCAGCTCTCAACTGGTTGTCACATAGAGCAGCTCACAGAAGAACGACAGCAGTAGGGAAGACGTCTCAATTTATGATAACTACCAGAAAAAGCTAAGGCAACAAATGGGTATGCAAACCAGGTATTTAAAAAGTTTGGTCCGAAGATATGGTTAAATCCCTGCGATGCGTAATTCAGTCATCATCATTTGTTTGAATGGACATTTCTGAATACTTTCCTAAAAAAAAGTTTTAAAATTACAATTAGGACTGCTATGTAGATTAGAGGTCGACCGAATATGATTTTTCAACGCCGATACCAATTCCCGGAGGACCAAAAAAGCCGATACCGAAAAAAAAATGTATTTGTAATAATGACAATCGCAACAATACTGAATTAACACTTATTTTAACTTAATATAATACATCAATAAAATCAATTTAGCCTCAAGTAGATAATGAAACACGTTCAATTTGGTTTGAATAATGCAAAAACATTATGGAGAAGAATGTAAAAGTGCAATGTAAGAAAGCTAAGATCTAAGTTCCTTGCTCAGAACATGAGAACATTTGAAAGTTGGTGGTTCCTTTTAACATGGTCTTCAATATTTCAAGGTAAGCGGTTTTAGGTTGTAGTTAATATAGTATGTATAGGACTATTTCTCTATACCATTTGTATTTCATATACCTTTGACCATTGGATGTTCTTATAGGCAAAGTAGTATTGCCAGTGTAACAGTATAGCTTCCGTCCCTCTCCCCGCCCCTACCTGGGCTCGAACCAGGAACACATCTACAACAGCCACACTCGAAGCAGTGTTACCCATTGCTCCACAAAAGCCGAGACCCTTGCAGAGCAAGGGGAATAACTACTCCAAGTCTCAGAGCGAGTGACGTTTGAAACGCAATTAGTGCACACCCAGCTAACTAGCTATAGCCCTTTCACATCGGTTACACCAGCCATTAGGCTGATAGGCTTGAAGTCATAAACAGCGCTGTGCTTGCGAAGAGCTGCTGGCAAAACGCACAAAAGTGCTGTTTGAATTAATGTTTAAGAGCCTGCTGCTGCCTACCATCGCTCAGCCAGACTGCTCTATAAAATCACAGAACATAACACACAGAAATACGAGCCTTTGGTCATTAATATGGTCGAATCCGGAAACTATCCTTTCAAAAACAAAACATTTATTATTTCAGTGAAATACGGAACCGTTCGGTATTTTATCTAACAGGTGGCATCCCTAAGTCTAAATATTCTTGTTACAATGTTATGTCATAATTATGTAAAATTCTGGCAAATTAGTTCGCAATGAGCCAGGCTGCCAAAACTGTTGCATATACCCTGACTCTGCGTGCAATGAACGCAAGAGAAATGAAAATTTCACCTGGTTAATATTGCCTGCTAACCTGGATTTCTTTTAGCTAAATGTGCAGGTTTAAAAATATATACTTCTGTGTATTGATTTTAAGAAAGGCATTGGTGTTTACGGTTAGGTACAGTCGTCCAACGATTGTGCTATTTTTGCAAATGAGCTTTTGTTAAAATCACCCCCCCCCCCAGCGTTGCATTGATTATATGCAGGACACGCTAGATAAACAAGTAATATCATCAACCATGTGAAGTTATAACTAGTGATTATGATTGATTGTTTTTTTTTTTTAAAGATAAGTTAAATGCTAGCTAGCAACTTACCTTGGCTTCTACTGCATTCACATAACAGGCAGGCTCCTCGTGGAGTGCAATGAGAGGCAGGTGGTTTGGACATTGGACTAGTTAACTGTAAGGTTGCAAGATTGGATCCCCCAATTTGACAATGTGAAAATCTGTCGTTCTGCCCCTGAACAAGGCAGTTAACCCACCATTCCTAGGCCGTCATTGAAAATAAGAATGTGTTCTTAACTAACTTGACTAGGTAAATAAAGGTATAAAAAAGTTCACATTTTATATCGGCGCCCAAAAATACAGATTTACGATTGTTATGAAAACTTGAAATCGGCCCTAATTAATCGTCCATTGCGATTAATCGGTCGACCCCTAATATCTACCACAAATAGCTCGTACCTATGCACAATGACCTGGTACTCGCAGTACATATTGTCAAATAAAATAAAACTTATTCCTCACATGCGCCGAATACAACAGGTATTGTCAACCTTACCACGAATTGCTTACTTACAAGCCCTTAACCAACAATGCAGTTAAGAAAATATTTCCTAAATAAACTAAAGTATATATACACTGCTCAAAAAAATAAAGGGAACACTTAAATAACACAATGTAACTCCAAGTCAAATAAACTTCTGTGAAATCAAACTGTCCACTTAGGAAACAACACTGATTGACAATAAATTTCACATGCTGTTGTACGAATGGAATAGACAACAGGTGGAAATTAAAAGCATTTAGCAAGACACCCCCAATAAAGGAGTGGTTCTGCAGATGGGGACCACAGACCACTTCTCAGTTCCTATGCTTCCTGGCTGATGTTTTGGTCACTTTTGAATGCTGGCGGTGCTTTCACTCTAGTGGTAGCATGAGACGGAGTCTACAACCCACACAAGTGGCTCAGGTAGTGCAGCTCATCCAGGATGGCACATCAATGCAAGATGTGGCAAGAAGGTTTGCTGTGTCTGTCAGCGTAGTGTCCAGAGCATGGAGGCGCTACCAGGAGACAGGCCAGTACATCAGGAGACGTGGAGGAGGCCAACAACCCAACAGCAGGACCGCTACCTCCGCCTTTGTGCAAGGAGGAGCACTGCCAGAGCCATGCAAAATTACCTCCAGCAGGCCACAAATGTGCATGTGTCTGCTCAAACGGTCAGAAACAGACTCCATTATGGTGGTATGAGGGCCCATCGTCCACAGGTGGGGGTTGTGCTTACAGCCCAACACCGTGTAGGACATTTGGCATTTGCCAGAGAACACCAAGATTGGCAAATTCGCCACTGGCGCCCTGTGCTCTTCACAGATGAAAGCAGGTTCACACCGAGCACGTAACAGACGTGACAGAGTCTGGAGACGCCGTGGAGAACGTTCAGCTGCCTGCAACATCCTCCAGCATGACCGGTTTGGCGGTGGCTCAGTCATGGTGTGGGGTGGCATTTCTTTGGGGGGCCACACAGCCCTCCGTGTGCTCGCCAGAGGTAGCCCGACTACCATTAGGTATCGAGATGAGATCCTCAGACCCCTTGTGAGACCATACGCTGGTGTGGTTGGCCCTGGGCTCCTCCTAATGCAAGACAATGCTAGACCTCATGTGGCTGGAGTGTCAGCAGTTCCTGCAAGAGGAAGGCATTGATGCTATGGACTGGCCCGCCCGCTCCCCAGACTTGAATCCAATTGAGCACATCTGGGACATCATGTCTCGCTCCATCCACCAACGCCACGTTGCACCACAGACTGTCCAGGAGTTGGCGGTTGCTTTAGTCCAGGTCTGGGAGGAGATCCCCCAGGAGACCATCCGCCACCTCATCAGGAGCATGCCCAGGCATTGTAGGGAGGTCATACAGGCACGTGGAGGCCACACACACATTGTGACTTGTTTTAAGGACATTACATCAAAGTTGGATTAGCCTGTAGTGTGGTTTTCCACTTTAATTTTGAGTGTGACTCCAAATCCAGACCTCCATGGGTTGATACATTTGATTTCCATTGATAATTTGTGTGATTTTGTTGTCAGCACATTCCAACTATGTAAAGAAAAAAGTATTTAATAATATTTCATTCATTCAGATGTAAGATGTGTTATTTTAGTGTTCCCTTTCTTTTTTTGAGCAGTGTATATTATGTTAACAATATCAGATAACAAAAATTAGACTTTATACAGGGGGTGCAGGTGTACAGGTTAGTCAATGTGCAGGGGTACAGGTTAGTCAATGTGCAGGGGTACAGGTTAGTCAATGTGCAGGGGTACAGGTTAGTCAATGTGCAGGGGTACAGGTTAGTCAATGTGCAGGGGTACAGGTTAGTCAATGTGCAGGGGTACAGGTTAGTCAATGTGCAGGGGTACAGGTTAGTCAATGTGCAGGGGTACAGGTTAGTCAATGTGCAGGGGTACAGGTTAGTCAATGTGCAGGGGTACAGGTTAGTCAATGTGCAGGGGTACAGGTTAGTCAATGTGCAGGGGTACAGGGGTACAGGTTAGTCAATGTGCAGGGGTACAGGTTAGTCAATGTGCAGGGGTATAGGTTAGTCAATGTGCAGGGGTACAGGTTAGTCAATGTGCAGGGGTACAGGTTAGTCAATGTGCAGGGGTACAGGTTAGTCAATGTGCAGGGGTACAGGTTAGTCAATGTGCAGGGGTACAGGTTAGTCAATGTGCAGGGGTACAGGTTAGTCAATGGTAGCGCTATTCTATTTTATTCCTCCTTACCATTTCATTTTTAAACTCTGCATCAATGGAAAGGGCTCGTAAGCAAGCATTTCACGGTAAAGTCTCCAGTGTTTGTGACAGTTTTATTTGAATTCTAGCGAGCTCTCACTGTTTCCAGTCAACTAACATTAAATTAGACTTAGATAGCTAATTGAGGGGAAACTAGGCAGCATTCTGCTTTGACCCCACAGTTCAGTCATTTACTTTGCCCACTACCAACTCAGTTCACATGGTTGGTACAATCCTGACACAGTTTTAACGTTTAGAAACGTCAATAATCATCACTTCCCATACGTCTTCCAAAACATATATGGCAGTTATCCATCAGAGAAAAAAAAAACACTTAATCCAACCGTTTTGAAGATCCATTCGGCTATGGTAGCCTCCACCATATATAACTACACTTCCCGAGTTACGCTTACACACGGGTGTTGGGATGGAGTATGCTAGCTAGATAGCACAGGTGGTCGGTAGACTCGTCTTCCGTAAACAAGCACTTTAACATTGAGATATTTCAGTGTGGGAACACTAACCTTAACCTTATCAAGGCGTGTATCAATTTAACATTATTTTTTAAAATTATATAATACCAAAAATAAAGGTCCTTATACTTCCAAAGCCGCACCGCCAGCGACGTGTTCCAAAGATGCATTTGTCCAATGACTTGTGTAAAATGTAACAGAGTCATGATAAAGGGCTAATTGAGGACTGACGTTAACGTTCCAAGACTAACTCATAACAATGGCGCCTGCTGGTTAGCTAAATGGTTAACTAGTTGCTATTATTGATATTGTGTAAAATCATGGACTTGCAACCGCACTGTGTAATTTGTGCTCGCTAACTACAATACCATACACCCATGAAATCAGGCTAGCTACCTGCTCGTTCGTCTCCTCTGTGGCGGTGGGCTTGGGCTGCCGTTGGACCCCGAACTCGAGTGGCGTGATCTCTGGGGCCTAGCAGGGCTCAGTTTCTCTTGTTTGATTTTCGGTTTTGAGTGTCGCACAGGGGATTTCACTCTTTTATGTCGTCTCTCTTTATCCATTATGAAACTCAACCAATAGTTGTTAATCGACTAAATAAAAGGCACAGCGAATACATATGTATAAAACGTGAACAACAAACTCCACTGCAACGCTGACAAAGTTTTCCTATTGTGCGCAAGGAAACGTGTTTCCACTTCCGGTAGAATGCTTTTTATATTTTTCACCGTGGCTATGGACTACAACACCTTAGTTCCGTTGTAATATTGCAGACCTATTCTATCATATTTACAATGAGGTAATGCACCTACAGATTATAATTAAATGTACTTAATTTGCCTGAAACAACTAAATCATGCATTCGAGCCGCTCGGAGAGGTTAGTGAGTCGCGCATGGAATTAAGTTGCCATGGTAAAAAAAATAAAGAGTTATCAATTCACATTTCAACAACACATACATACATCCATTGAGACATTACTTGCTACAACAAACCACGTTTTTTTTGTAGTAATCAAAGTATCACAATGATTCCTCCAGCTGATTCTCTGCTGAAATATGACAACCCAGTCTTGGTGAGCAGAAACATAAAATAAGTCACCAAAGGTAGAGTAATAATATAATAATATATGCCATTTAGCAGACGCTTTTAACGTTAACAAAACGTGTTTCATGCTGGCTGCGAACGTTACTTACAGTAGCTGCAGGTAGCTAAATGTATCCATATAGTGGTATCTAACATACATTATTACATCCACAGGCATTATTTTGACATCAATATCATGCCAATGTTCCTAGTGAGCGGTGAGAGATGTCAAACAATTGTCTTTGCTTTTTTTCAACATCAAATTGGCTGAAGATGGATATTCTTCGAATCTCAATGAGTACTGCAAATTCAGGCACAGCCTCAAAGTGGCCCCACAACAGCCTGCCATGACTGGACCTGTGTCACCTCCACCCAAACCCAAGACCCCCTCAGCCTATGCCAACAAACCGAGGAGATCCTCAATGCCATCCTACCACCCCGGTATGACATGACACGCACACATCTTTAACACCCGTCTCCCTATTTTTTTCCCCCTTAGGGAAATTAACCAATATTCCCAGTTTTGTAAAACCTGAAATCTGGTAACCCTGTGTTAATCTCAGCTGTACCACTGTTACAGTGAATGTATGAAGACCAACCAGCTGTGGGTGCAGCAGGGGTCTAGCACGCTGTGTACCCGCATGGATGTGGTGCACCTATAGAATCAGCTGGACCTGAAGCTGCAGCAGACAGGCCAGGGAGACTGGCATCTGCCCAGTCCTCAGGGAGCTCTACTCCCGGTGCTTCGGTAAGGAGAGAGAGGAAGGAAAGATGAGGTGCATGGATGGTAGTAATATTGGAAAAGTGTGTTTTCAAAAGCCGGGCCAGTTTCCAAGAGGACCTAAATTAGGCTAGCATAAACCCGGTCCTGAACTAAAAGGCAATTTCAGTGGGTTTAATCTGTGTCCGAGTTGATCTGATTGGTTAAAATATCAAATTAGTGAAAACAAATATCAGAATTAGGCTGCCTGTCGAAATCCAGCCCATGACGTCAGAGAACTCATCTTTTAGCACTTCATCTTACAGATAAAGCTAAAGATAATGCTATGCCATTGAATGATTAAAAACCTTTTACCCCAAAGTGAATTTGATTTGCATCTACTTGTGTAGATCTCCGATGTGTAGAACGAGAAGCGGGACCTAGAGAGACAGGTTAATGAGCAGAAGGCCAAGACTGAGGCCATTGAGAAGAGGGAGACAGAGAAGGCAGGTGGAGAAGAAACACACAGAGGAGATTTAGTTCCTGAAGAGAACCAACCAGCAGCTCAAGGTAAAGGCACCCAGTCACCATCCCTGTGCAGTCTTGCCAACTCCTGTGGGCATTGTCGCGCCAAATAAGGCAGGATTTTCCTAACTCCTAGAAAGTTTTTGGAATGAAATCAATCAATTTATGTAATTTAAAATATACTTCACAAAAATAAACGCAACATCAAAAGTATTGGTACCAGCTGAAATAAATTATCCCAGAAACTTTCCACACACAAAAAGCTTATTTCTCAATATTGTGCACAAATTTGTTTACATCCCTGTTAGTGAGCATTTCTCCTTTGCCAAGATAATCTATCCACCTGACAGGTGTGACATATCAAAAAGATGATTAAACAGCATCATTGCACAGGTGCACCTAGTGCTGGGGACAATAAAACAAACTCGAAAATGTGCAGTTTTGTCACACAACACAATGCCACAGATGTCAACATTTTTGAGAGAATGTGCAATTGGCATGCTGACTGCAAGAATGTCCACCAGAGCTGTTGCCAAATAATTTTATGTAGATTGCTCTACCATAAGCTACCTCCGTCATTTTAGAGAATTTGGCAGTACGTCGAACCGGCCTCACAACTGCAGGCCACGTGTAACCACACCAGCCCAGGACCTCCACATTTGGCTTCTTCACCTGCGGGATCTTCTGAAACCAGCAAACCAGACAGTTTATGAAACTGTGGGTTTGCACAACTGAAGAATTTTTGCACAAACGGTCAGCTTATCTGCATGCTTGTTGACCTCACCAGTGTCTTGACCTGACTGCAGTTCAGCGTCGTAACGAACTTCAGTGGGCAAATGCTCACCTATGATGGGCACTGGCACGCTGAAGAAGGGTGCGCTTCACAGATTAATCCCAGTTTCAACTGTATCTGTGACGAACAGATGCATATCTGTTTTCCCAGTCATGTGAAATCCATAGATTAGGGCCTAATGAATTTATTTGAATTGACGGATTTCCTTATATGGACTATAACTCTGTAAATATTTGAAATTGTTACATATTGCGTTTATACTTTCGTTCAGTGCCTTCAGGAAGTATTCAGAACCCTGGACTTTCCATTTTATTAGGTTACAACTTTATTCTAAAATATTTATTTCCCATCAATCTACATAAGTATTCATGACAAAGAAAACAGGTTTTTAGAAATGTTTGCTAAATTATATTTAAAAAAAAAACATTTACGTAAGTATTCAGGCCCCTTACTCAGTACTTTGTTGCAGCACCTTTGGCAGCGATTACAGCCTCGAGTCTTCTTGGTTGACACCACAAGCTTGGCACACCTGTATTTGGAGTTTCTCCCATCCTTCTCTGCAGATCCTGTCAAGCTGTCTCAGGTTTGATGGGGACCGTTGCTGCACAGCTATTTTCAGGTCTCTCTAGAGATGTTCGATCAGGTTCAAGTCCGGTCCCTCAAGGACATTGAGTCTGGTTTGGCATTCGCCAAACCCAGGTTTGTCTGTTGAAGCGTGATTCAACACTCCAGAGAACACGTTTCCACTGCTTGAGAGTCCAATGGCGGCAAGCTTTACACCACTCCAGCCAACGCTTGGCACTTTTTGTGTGCAGCTGCTCGGCCATGGAAAACCCATTTTATGAAGCTCCCGATGAACAGTTCTTGTGCTGACATTGCTTCCAGAGGCAGTTTGGAACTCGGTAGGGAGTTCCAAACTACACGCGTCAGCCCCGTTCTGTGAGCGTGTATCCTACCACTTAGCGGCTGAGCCGTTGTTGCTCCTAGACGTTTCTACTTCACAATAACCACACTTACAGTTGGCCGTGGCAACTCTAGCAGGGCAGAAATCTGACAAACTGATTTCTTGGAAAGGTGGCATCCTATGACAGTGCCACATTGAAAGTCACTGAGCTCTGGCAGTAGAATGCCCTTACTGAAATGTTTGTATGGAGATTGCATGGCTGCGTACTCAAATTTATACACCTGTCAGCAACAGGTATAGCTGAATACACTCATTTGAAGGGGTGTCCACATACTTGTGTATAATTGATAGATATTTAACATTTCAATTTCTTCTCCTTTACAGGCCCAGCTGGAAGGGTTCATTGCCCCAAAAAAGTGACCCCTTCATTCCACAAGTGATCTATAACTGGCAGATTTCAGATCGTCCAACACAGCATTATTTAATAAGTCTACTTCATAACCATAAAGCATTGCATTACTATAGCGGAATAAATAAAACAATTCTAATCATTTGTTCATATTCTTTATTTTATGGTATGACATGTATATTTGGAGAAAAATTGTGTCACTTTTTTTTCCAAAAGTAATGTACATAACCTGGGTGCCAGTGTGTTTCTGCTCTCTAGCCAACTCCTTATGGAATTGTCATGCCAAATTTGACAGTTCCATAAGGAGTTAGCAAAATAATGAAAACAGACTGGCATCCAGGCTATGCAGTACAAATATACTTTTTTTGGATGACAGACTCATCCTTTCACTTCGCAGTGAAACTCCTTATGAGTTTAAGTAATAGTTTGACGCAACATTGATCGTTGTCACTTCGTTGAAGGTCACTCAGGATTAGGTTAAGGTGTCAAGCGAGTAGGTTCATCAAAATCTAATTCACTCAATGCAACCTAACCCAAATTACTTTCCATCAAGATGCCAAGGGTAGGTACCAAGACAACTTAAAACAAGTCATTACAATGACAGGGTCATTAAAATAAATATTTATTAGAAATGACCCAATTTGGTGTCTCGAACCCCAGACTAGCGCTTTGATCTCTTGGCTTTCTTGCCCTCGCTGGGCGCCGTAGGCATCTTTCTGTTCTTGTTCTTGTTCTTGACGTTGTGTGTTTCGTAATAGCGCGTTCCAACTTTCTTCACCTTCTGAGCACGATCCGCTGCTCTCCTCTGCGTGGGGGGGGGGGGAACAAATGAGGGAGATTTAAGCTTAAGAAGGAACAGGGCCGTCATTCCATTAACAATAGCGGTAGGGGAGTGGCTTTCCATCAGAGGCATCCAGTCAAGATGGATGGGCCTGTTTGATGTCAAACAGCAGGGTAAGTGAACATGCAGTACCTGCTTGGATGTTAAACTTCTGTGTGGACGCGTGGGCTCCTCTGCCTCCTCGGTTTTCCTCTTCTTGCCGACCTGTGTTACGGCTGAGGAACAAAAAGGTTGGCAAGTAAGTGGATGACCCGTAGGCATGGAATTACTAAAACACTTAATAGGACATTCCCATTGGGGTGGCAGGCAGCCTAGTGGTTAGAGCGTTGGGCCAGTAACCAAAAGGATCGAATCCCCGAGCTGACATGGTAAAAATCTGTCGTTCTGCCCCTGAGCAAGGCAGTTAACCCATTGTTCCCCGGGCGCCGAATACGTGGATTTCAATTTAAGGCAGCCCCTCTGATTCAGAGGCGATGGGTTAAATGTATAAGACATTTCAGTTAACCTGTTGAGTGTAGGTGGCAGTATTTTGATGTAAGAATGAAAAAAGTACCCAAATGAAACTGCCTATTTCTCAGGCCCAGAAACTAGAATATGCATATAATTGTCAGATTAGGATTGAAAACACTCGTAAAGTTTCCAAAACTGTCAAAATATTGTCTGTGAGTATAACATTAACATGTTTCTAAGAACTTTACAGATACTATTTGGAATTTGTCTGCCCCGTCGTGACCTGCACGAGCCTGGATTTCTGAACAAAACGCACCAACCAAATGGAGGTATTTTGGATATAAAAATAATCTTTATCGAACAAAAGAAACAATTATTGTGTAACTGGGAGTCTCGTGAGTGCAAACATCTGAAGATCAAAGGTAAGTGATTCATTTTATTGCTTTTCTGACTTTCGTGACCAATCTACTTTGCTGCTAGCTATTTAATGTTTTGTCTGCTGAGAGAGATGTCCTAACAAAAGCTTGGATAGCTTTTTGTTGTAAAGCTTTTTTTAAATCTGACACACCAGGTGTTTTGCTATATTGCACTTGTGATTTCATGAAAATGAAATATTTTTAGTAATTTAATTTGAATTTGGCGCTCTGCAATTCAGCGGATGTTGACGAAAATGATCCCGCTAAAGGGATCGGTGCGTCAAGAAGTTAAGGGCATTCAGTTGTACAACTGACTAGGTATCCCCCTTTATATGGTTTGATTGCTTGTTTGGTGGTCAGTTTAACAGTGGTCTTTGGCCAAATACCTACTTTATTTATACATTTTATCTGCTGCCATCCATGAAGACTTGTGTAAAGGAAGGTGCATATTTTGCGAGAAGGCCCTTTTATTCTTTGATGGAATACATTTCATGGGAAAATAAATCCCATGACTGACACTAAAGTTGATCTCAGATCGAATGTCTGGAGGGAAGTTAACCTCCCCTTTCATGTAACAAAAGAGTAATGAGCATCATGGTTTTAGGGTAAAGAGGATAATTTTGGAAATGTATTAAACTGCAAGTTTGACCAATTCCAGTCCTTTTCAATTTGAAATATATATATTTTTTAAATCCATACGACAGAAATCCGTCAGTGATAGAACTTTAACCACTGCATTTGGGATGTCAGGTAAAAGGAAGGAAAATCACAATTAAATTGAAATTGAAGTTGTTACCTTTAGGTTGTGGGTTATTCCCCGCCTGCTTCACTTTCATGTCTGTGAGCACTTTGTCAGAAAGTGCCTTTGGAATCCTGTACAAAAAAAGAAAAGTAGAGACGTCACATAACCTCATTACTCCCTACACATCCAGACGGTTTAGTCCAGTTGTTATTCGCTGAGCCGATAATGGAAAGCAAATTGGCCGCAGACGATTCTTATTTGACGTTGTTGAGCGAGGGGGCGTGAGCTGAAGTTCTCCAGCGAGAGAGACGGTAGGTGAGTGCGCGGAACAAATCAACAAATGATAAACCCCATCGATCAGACAGAACAGTATGAGCAGCTGCCAATCATGTGTCACCTCAAAGGACCCAGGCACCCTTCATCTCTCTATGGCTTCGTCCCAAATGGCATCCTATTTCCTGCACAGAGCACTATTTTTGTAGTACACTATATAGGGAATAGGGTGCCACTTGGGACAGAGCTATGTCCGTCTTTTGGACAAGCTCTGGGGTTGATGGGAGCTTAATTAAGCACATATTCAAAACAAGACTGAAATGATAAGTGGTGGGGAGAACTGAGAAGAGTAAGGCACACCGGATGGCGGAGAAGCGCTTGAGTCTGGCCCGGTCCAGGAACTGCTTGTACTTCGCAATCTTCCCGTCCAGCTCGCGGATCGTCTCACGAGAACTCTTTTTTTCCTCCACCTTGGCAGGCTGACCGGCTGGGGTGGTGGCAGCGGCCTCAACGTCACCGGCTGCTGTCTCCCCATCCCCCTTCTCTTCCTCTCCATTTCCCTCTTCCTCGCTATCCTTCTCCACGTCCGAGCCGGACAGGTCAGAGAAAGCGAGGTCGTCTGTCTGCACGGGTGCCAGGTCTTCGTCGTTGAACTCGGGCGCCACGTTGATCTTGCCGAAATTCTGCCGGACATTGGAGAGGATCTTCTGCACCTGCTCATGTTTGTGTTTCTGCTGTTGCTGGGCCTCCTGCTCGGCCGACATTGCAGCCACCATCTCCTTGCACTGCTCCTCTGTTGCTCCTTCTTCCTGTACACACTCTGTAGCTTCTGGTGCCCTCTCCACTGGCAGTTTATCCTTGCCCTGAAAACAACACACCAGTCAGTACAGTTTTCATAATCATGGCTACGTTTCGATTCACCTGAAGTGGGCACTTGCAGTTATTCGCGTGGATTTAAAAATGGAAACTACCTTCAGCCAATGCTTACACCAATCCAATTAAATCCACAATCGGGAGTGTGTGAAAGTGCACACTTCAGGAGAAAGGTAGAGAATCGGGATGCATGCAGACCATGTGTACATTTCAGAGTGGACAATCTTGTTGCTCAGCTGAGATGACCACAACGGAAATAAGACTTTGGGTTTTAGCCTAAATCATTTTAATGCATGCATTGTTGTCCGGGCTGGAGCAGCTTTATATCCATTTTTACTTGTCAAATAAATCAAAGAAAAAGAAAAGTCAATGTGACCATGCATGCACTCTTGGCAAGTCCTGTGATGATATTTTACATTTAGCCAGAGGGTGGCAGACTATAACTAGAATATGTGCTAACATTACTGTTGGGAATGTCTCTTTGTTTTTGTATGCGAGACAGAGGGTTTTATTTCAGCCGTTCGTCCACCCCTCACCTCATGCTCTTCCTCACAGCCAGGGGGTTTTACGAAGAAGGGGATGCGTCCTCTCTGCCAGTCGTTCAGCACCATTTTGGAGACACAGGTAAGGTCTGGCTCACCCCCCTGCAACAGATCATGCATTTGGGAAACATGAGAAGAAAATAAAGTAGGAATAAATGGAGCATCCTTATACAGACCTTGTGCCACTTGGATTGATGAGTTCCAAATAAGCTTTAGGGTCGAGTGTAGAATATCAAACTGATTAAAATAAAGGCCCATACAAAAACAGTATGTTTAGGGAAGATAATTTTTACCACTGACCTATAGCTTCTCAAATACACAAAGATAAATCCTGAACATACACCTTTCAGGACTAATATACAGTGCCTTGCGAAAGTATTCGGCCCCCTTGAACTTTGCGACCTTTTGCCACATTTCAGGCTTCAAACAAAGATATAAAACTGTATTTTTTTGTGAAGAATCAACAACAAGTGGGACACAATCATGAAGTGGAACAACATTTATTGGAAACTTTTTTAACAAATCAAAAACTGAAAAAAATTGGCTGTGCAAAATTATTCAGCCCCCTTAAGTTAATACTTTGTAGCGCCACCTTTTGCTGCGATTACAGCTGTAAGTCGCTTGGGGTATGTCTGTCAGTTTTGCACATCGATAGACTGAATTGTTTTCCCCATTCCTCCTTGCAAAACAGCTCGAGCTCAGTGAGGTTGGATGGAGAGCATTTGTGAACAGCAGTTTTCAGTTCTTTCCACAGATTCTCGATTGGATTCAGGTCTGGACTTTGACTTGGCCATTCTAACACCTGGATATGTTTATTTTTGAACCATTCCATTGTAGATTTTGCTTTATGTTTTGGATCATTGTCTTGTTGGAAGACAAATATCCATCCCAGTCTCAGGTCTTTTGCAGACTCCATCAGGTTTTCTTACAGAATGGTCCTGTATTTGGCTCCATCCATCTTCCCATCAATTTTAACCATCTTCCCTGTCCCTGCTGAAGAAAAGCAGGCCCAAACCATGATGCTGCCACCACCATGTTTGACAGTGGGAAAGGTGTGTTCAGGGTGATGAGCTGTGTTGCTTTTACGTCAAACATAACGTTTTGCATTGTTGCCAAAAAGTTCAATTTTGGTTTCATCTGACCAGAGCACCTTCTTCCACATGTTTGGTGTGTCTCCCAGGTGGCTTGTGGCAAACTTTAAACAACACTTTTTATGGATATCTTTAAGAAATGGCTTTCTTCTTGCCACTCTTCCATAAAGGCCAGATTTGTGCAATATACGACTGATTGTTGTCCTATGGACAGAGTCTCCCACCTCAGCTGTAGATCTCTGCAGTTCATCCAGAGTGATCATGGGCCTCTTGGCTGCATCTCTGATCAGTCTACTCCTTGTATGAGCTGAAAGTTTAGAGGGACGGCCAGGTCTTGGTAGATTTGCAGTGGTCTGATACTCCTTCCATTTCAATATTATCGCTTGCACAGTGCTCCTTGGGATGTTTAAAGCTTGGGAAATCTTTTTGTATCCAAATCCGGCTTTAAACCTCTTCACAACAGTATCTCGGACCTGCCTGGTGTGTTCCTTGTTCTTCATGATGCTCTCTGCGCTTTTAACGGACCTCTGAGACTATCACAGAGCAGGTGCATTTATACGGAGACTTGATTACACACAGGCGGATTGTATTTATCATCATTAGTCATTTAGGTCAGCATTGGATCATTCAGAGATCCTCACTGAACTTCTGGAGAGAGTTTGCTGCACTGAAAGTAAAGGGGCTGAATAATTTTGCACGCCCAATTTTTCAGTTTTTGATTTGTTAAAAAAGTTCGAAATATCCAATAAATGTCGTTCCACTTCATGATTGTGTCCCACTTGTTGTTGATTCTTCACAAAAAAATACAGTTTTATATCTTTATGTTTGAAGCCTGAAATGTGGCAAAAGGTCAAAGTTCAAGGGGTCGAATACTTTCGCAAGGCACTGTATATTGTGACACTCAAATTCCATTGACCACAAAGATTTATAAAGCCAATTCAGACAGATGAAAGATGGTCAGAAATGAAGACAAGCAGCCCAGTCAATGTAGCCTGGTGGTCTCAGATCTGTGCTGTCTTGCCAATGGTCATTAGCATGCCAAATGACAACCATAGGGGTTGGCTATGAAGCATAAACAGATCTGGAGTGACCAACAGCCTACAGTCAATGACCCTGGACTGTGACTCCAGCCCCCTTTGATACACTCCAGGGAGATGTTAATTAAGTACCAAACAAGAGACAACTGTTTGGAACAGGGAGGGACTATCTGGGATTGTCCAATAAGAAACACTTTTTGTTTTCCATTAAAATGTTTTGCTACGGTGTGCGTCAATTAATATGACCCAGGCCCTGACCTTGTGGAGCTTGCCCATGCGCATCGCCAGTTTCTCCAGGAAGTCCTCTGGGGAGCTCCAGGTGGGGATGCGGTACGTCTTCTGGATGTACTCTGGTTTGGCCCGCTCTAGCACCGCCGGGATATGCTCCTCCGGGTTACGGATCTTCTCCACTTGCACCTGGGAAACAGCAGTGAAGCGTACAATGATACACTTGTTAGGTTAGAAATGGTACAGGTTTAGACATGGAAGTATACAAAATTATCAGTGAGGAAGTTAGACACACAAATATCATACCCCCAAAACATGCGAACCTAATTTTTGGGAGGGGAGGGGGGTATGCTATTTGTTCGTCTAACATTCTCACCCATCATTATTCACTATTCATTAAGGACTATCTGTAATCATGGTAGCATCCACATTAATATACAAGTGTTCGGAAACATTCTATTCACCATTAAAGTGACACCAAAATGATACATTATTTACCATTAATTTCTATCGGGCACAAAATAATCTGAAACAAACAGCAAATGCATCCAACAAGTTTGGCGTCACAAGCTTGACGAAATCATTGCATGCTAGGAATATAGGACCAAATACTAAACTTTTGACTATTTTAATACAGAAGTGAATTTGTCCAAATATTTTTGTTCCCCTAAAATGGGGGGGGGGGGGGGGGGGGGGGGGACCAGGCACAAAAAGTACATTTCCAAACAGTTTACCCAGCATGGATGAAAATACCCTCGAATTAAAGCCGACCGTCTGCACTTTAACCATTTCAAATCCAATGTGCTGGACTACAGAGCCAAAACAAACCATTTTCCACCATCCCAATACTTTGAACACACACACACACACACACAACCCTGCCTACTCAAATAAAATATAATAAATCGATTTCCACAAAACAAATACAACCATATAGATTATTGATGGAGAAAAATAAAAACATACCACTCCTTTCAACACGATGTCGCTCTCACTGTCTTCAGAGGGGTAAACGACACCGGGGCAGTCGATGAGGAAGATGCGTCGCATCAGAGTGATGTACTGCCACACCTGGAAGAAGAGACCGGGCCCAAGATCAGCTAAGTAACAGGATCTAATGATTTTATACTTGGAGCCTATTCACAACTTTTCAACCTGTTTGGGACAATCACATTGAATAATGTAACAGAAAAAAAGACCCTAGTGCATCAACATAAACAAAACAGATCTTTAAAAAAGAGGACAGACAATTCAGAGCGCACCACAGAACTGTCCACATGTACTTTGTCAGCAAAAAGGTCAGTAGGACTAGCGAACACCAAAAGCACTAGCTTATGTCAATCGACTATCCCCCATAGTACAAAAGTTGAACTATTGTTTTCGGTGCAAGAAATAAATATTACTCAACTGTTCAATTAGCGGGAAAACACCATTTCCAAAAGTGACCACAAATGCGATTATGCATATAATGCTTTTATTGAATCTTGTCTTTGCTTTTATTAAATCTTGTCTTTACATATACTAAATCAAATGCGTGAAATTTGTTTCGATTTAGAATTGACTATTTCCATGCACCCATCTCAAAACGGGGGTAGGTGGAAAAAAATACACGTCATCTATGCTTGAATAGCAAATGGAAGACGCTTTTCCCCGTGGTTTATTTTCATGCCAGCCAGGTAGGCTATACTCCTGTTGCAAAGTCAAGCAATGTGCTTAATATTAGGAGAGTTGAGAAACTAATATAGTAGGCCTAGCCTATAGAAAACTGATGGGATGCTCTTTTAATAGAAGCGATCACACTGTTTTCTCACACAATTACATAGCCTATAGAAATGTTGCGCAACATGAGCTCTCATGAAGTGTTCGATTAGATTTTTGATCACATTTGCATCGATATCAGAGTGAATAGAGGGGACAATAGAGTGCTCAGTACCTGGCAGTTTGGCAGGCTACTAATGATCATCAGCAGCATCAGAGCTTGGAAAAGCCTAATTACCGTGGCTAAACGGTCACACAGAATTTGACTGCCTTCATGACTCGTGACCGCTGGTGTGGCGGTAATACGGTCAACGTAACAGCTCTAAATCAGGGCTACCACTGCCATGTCGTCAGCAAACTTAATGTGTTGAGCCCTGCCTGGCCACTCAGTTGTGGGTGAACAGGGAGTACAGGAGCACACACCCAGAGAGCCCCCATGTTGAGGGTCAGAGAGGCAGATGTGTTGTTTCCTACCCTACTACCTGGGGGGCGACCATCTAATTTAGGTCTGATTTAGGTTGTTTATCTACTTGCCCAGAGTCAGAAGAACTCATGAATACCATTTTTATATGGCAGCGTGCAGTTTGGAGATTGAAGTTCGCTTAGCGCAATTGCTGGAAATCTCCCGGTACAGTAGCCAGCTCCTCTCAAAAGCAGGGAAATAGACCTAACTACACCAAAACTGGGTGGTCGGTCATTTATAGTCTTACAAATCTATCTATATCTATCTATATATATATATATATATATATATATACACACACACACACACACACACACACATTTGTTAATTTCAATGATAATCATATGAAATGAGTTTCTATCCACTTCCTCATTCTCTGACCAGTTGTTGCATAGAGATCGCAATGTTGTATTGGTCTCAATGGCGCTGCCTGTGTGCTTACAGACGCCATAATGGGACAGAAAACATTACTAGCCTTATAAAGCTTGTTAGCTAGCTAGCTCTGATCTAGCTCTCAAACTCTAGGCGGCATTATGTGTAATGTAATGGAACAGCGTCATGATTAAGGGCTTGCTCTGGTCCAACATTAGTTAAGCCAAATCTCTGAAATTCAAAGACATTCAAAGTTCCTTCATAGAAGCCACTCCTCTGTAGGTATACTTCTGTAGACCTAATTCAGATAATGCATGTCATAAGAACAAGATTCCCAATTTCAGTCGCATACCGCACCCTACACTACACTTGTCTGTCCAATGCATGTGCATAGCCTGCCTGCTCCATAGCAAGCGGTTCTATCCATTGGTTAAGTAATTTAATGTTGAGGTAAATGGAAAAAAAGTATTGATTTCAGGAGGTTTGAAAAGGAACAAAACAATTGGAAAATAATTTCAGTTCCAACCCCTGGTAAGAAGGTCTATTCCCCTGCTTTTGAGAGGAGCTGGCTACTGTACTGAGAATCACATTTCTTTTTCTCTTCTGCCTGAAAACCAATACTCATATCCCAATTTGGACGACGGAAATATTTGACAAGCTTTTTTTTTATACACAGAAACACAAACACATTGCACATCCATTCAAACAACCGGGGCGAGAGAGAGCGAGGAGGGCCAGCCCAATGCTGAACAACCTTGTTTGGCCACAGACAAAGGCAGACAGACAGACGCTAGCAGCCTCTGGCAAGAGCCACCTTGCATTGGGCGATAAACTCTTGCTGGTTACACGCCGATCTGATAGATCCCAAAGGGGAGAGAAAAAAACTGATTTTTTTTGCACGCTCACAGCTCTGGCAACAGACGGCCAACTACGATAGTATGACCCTCAGTGGGGTTTCCAGACCTCCAGATCCACCGTTTGGTTCCAAACAGGATAAACGGGTCCAGAGAGAGGAAATGAAGGATGAGGGTTATTGTTTTTCTTGCTTTTTGGCCACGTCTCTGCCAGGTATCAGACGTACACTACCGTTCAAAAGTTTGGGGTCACTTAGAAATGTTCTTGTTTTTGAAAGAAAAGCAAAAGATTTGTCCATTAAAATAACATCAAATTGATCAGAAATACAATGTAGACATGTATGAAACTCGTCAGTCTATTCTTGTTCTGAGAAATGAAGGCTATTCCATGCAATAAATTGCCAAGAAACTGAAGATCTCATACAACACTGTCTACTACTCCCTTCACAGAACAGATCTGGCTCTAACCAGAATATAAAGAGGAGTGGGAGGCCCTGGCGCACAACTGAGCAAGAGAAGTACATTAGAGTATCTAGTTTGAGAAACAGACGCCTCACAAGTCCTCAACTGGCAGCTTCATTAAATAGCACCTACAAAACACCAGTCTCAATGTCAACAGTGAAGAGGCGACTCCGGGATGCTGGCCTTCTAGGGCAGAGTTACGAAGAAAAAGCCATATCACAGACTGGCCAATAAAAAGAAAAAGATGGGCAAAAGAACACAGACACTAGACAGGGGAAGATTGGAAAAAAAGTGTTATGGACAGACAAATCTAAGTTTGAGGTGTTCGGCTCACAAAGAAGAACATTCGTGAGACGCAGAAAAAATTAAAAGATTCTGGAGGAGTGCTTGACGCCATCTGTCAAGCATGGTGGAGGCAATGTGATGCTCTGAGGTGCTTTGGTGGTGGTAAAGTGGGAGCTTTGTACAGGTTAAAAGGGATCTTGAAGAAGGGAGGCTATAACTCCATTTTGCAACGCCATTCCATACCCTGTTGACGGCGTTTAATTGAAGCCAATTTCCTTCTACAACAGCACCAAACTTTGCAATAACTATTTAGGGAAGAAGCAGTCAGCTGGTATTCTGTCTATAATGGAGTGGCCAGCACAGTCACCGGATCTCAACCCTATTGAGCTGTTGATACACAAACAGTGCTGCCTGCAACATCCCATTTTGTGTGCTCTCTTAGCAATCAAGGGAATAGCGTGAGATTGTCCCCCCTGCATTGGCCTTTATTGAGATTACATGGACATATGGAATTTGCTGATGACACCTCCGGTATCAATATGGGCTTATGTTCAAGTGTTTTTATTTTGAAGGTATTCTTGAGGGGAATGATACCATACCTTAGTCTCACCGGCGAGGGGTGCCACGTTGCAGACCTTCTTGGAGCGTAGAGTGTTGATGACAGAGCTCTTTCCCACGTTGGGGTAGCCAATGAATCCAACACTGATCTGTTTCTTGTCTGTGTGGAGCTGAAGAGGCAAAACAAGTTAAAATAGCAGTTTCCTGAACAATAGTCTAAACTTAACCTGTCTTCAATTCCGGAGAGCCACAACTCTAGAAAGCACTTTGACGGAGGCCAATACTAATAAAACTTATGACCATGTAATCTAAAAAAGCTTGTTTTCACCAGAGAAAAATAGCTACTGGAAGCAGATAAGTCTACACCATGGATGAAAAATCTGTCAAAACCAAGAGGTAGGTATAAATATTAGTCTCTCCACTTTGTCCCGAAAGGTCAATTCTAACAGCCATTTATTTTAACCGTTTCTTTGCCTCGTTATCTCTCTGACATGTCTGTGAGCCGAGGCCAACAGCTTAAACCGCTGGAGTGGGGCAAATGCCTAAAGAACCTCAGTTCACACACAGAGATCATGGAAACCTTAGTATGTTTTCTACTCAACACGGTTATCTTAAACCCAACAGGGAAAGTGTCAGCGATATACCTTTCAACTTGATTTATGTTAACTAAGCCTCCTCTGAGCATCCAAGGCCCTGTTTTATGGCCCGTGCATACCAACAATAGCTCGGCAGCAGATGGGAGAACCTTGTGTGGAGCCGCACGCTCAAAAGGGTGGTTAGAGTAGGGCGTCATGACAAAAGTTGCCTATTTGTACCAACCTCTGCCCCTTAGGGACCTACTTTTGACCAAATGGGTGGTTTAGTTCGGTCCGTGTGGAGTGGGAGACTCATGTGTGAGAAAGTGGTACCTACCTTGCCAAACTGCCTGAGGAGTTGGATGAGGGAGCCCTTGCCGAACGAGTTGGTGAGGCTGGCATGGAAGGCCAGGGTGGGGTACTCTGCGGAGAGCACGGCTACCCAGCGTTTCTGGTTTGAAAATAAAACAGATAGACCTAAGTCAGACAGACATGGACATACATTTACTCAGACATGTGTTCTGATTGGTCTGCATTTGTTGTGATTGGATTGCAGATAGAACTTCCTAGTTTATTTTTCACCTAATAAAAAATAAAAAAATAGAACTTCACAGACATGAAAAAAAACACCTAAAAGATCTATTTTTGATTTTTTTTTAATGTTAAAGTCAGACATAACTACAAATCGAGACCTTGGGACATAAGGTTAAGTAATTGCATGTACAGATTTTTTTTACTTGATTTGCTCAGAATGCATGACTTGGATTTGAGACTCAGCCCTTGTGACTTGGCCTCACCTCTGGGCTCGGCCCTAATTGATGTGCTCTCTGTCACCTGGAGCTGTAGGGCGAGGATAACTGATGCTATCTATATGGATGTATGATCTGTGTTTTTTTTAAACCTTTATTTAACTAGGCCAGTCAGTTAAGAACAAATTCTTATTTACAATGATAGCCAAACCCAGACAGCGCTGGGCCACTAGCCCTATTGGACTCCCAATCACGGCCGGTTGTGATACAGCCTGGAATCGAACCAGGGCCTGTAGTGATGCTTCTAGCACAGATTCAGTACCTTGGACCGCTGTGCCACTCGGGAGCCCCCAAAAAATGGTGTCAGAAGTGGGAAGTGAGTCAGAAGTGGTAACTCATCTGTACAGGGTGAACACTGAATTACTCTATGCAAAGGGGTTATTGTCTTCAGGAATTCTGTCTTACTTACAATGGTCTCATACCCCACACAAGCCTTTAAAATACTGTGACATCCTGTTGAGATTGGGCTTTGGTGATCAGGTTACTATAAACTTGGTGTCGTTTGATTGGTCAATTGTAGTTGTTTTTAGGTTGAAAAGGTTACACCTCAGAAGGTATCAATGGAATCAAGGTCTGTTCGCCCTCTTATCCTGTATCCAGTCCACGGAGGAAGGTTGTATGATCAATTCTCATTTCCTAGGCTTCTAGGTCTCTGGCCTAATAGGCATATTTGTTCATGCTTTGTCTTGAAAGCTAAGGTTAAGATCTATAGGCTTGGAATAATGCCTTGTAATGCTTGCAGCTTAAGCTTTGTGTCTCATTTTACAAAGCCATTAAACACACTTCTATTTAGAACTCCATTATCAGACATTTCTTGATTGCCTATTACTTTAACTCAAACAGTCTCATGCATATTGACATTTATCTTTTGGAGTCAGAAGCATATTTTAAATAGGCAAATTGCTTAGTCTTATTATGAGACGTATGGGAGGTGTATATACACAGAATAAAAATATCAACGGAACATGCAACAATTTAAAAGATTTTACTGAGTTACAGTTCCTATAAGGAACTCAGTCATTTTAAATACATTCATTAGGCCCTAATCTATGGATTT
Organism: Oncorhynchus gorbuscha; assembly: GCF_021184085.1. NCBI lineage: Eukaryota > Metazoa > Chordata > Actinopteri > Salmoniformes > Salmonidae > Oncorhynchus > Oncorhynchus gorbuscha. Next base: position 59,123,667 of record NC_060187.1, read on the forward strand.
CCCATGACTGGGAATACAGATATGCAGCTGCTGGTCACAGATAACTTTTTTTTAAGTTAGGGGAGTGGATCAGAAAAACAGTCCGTATCTGGTGTGATCACCATTTTCCTCATGCAGCACGACGCATCTCCTTAGCATAGAGTTGATCGATCAGGCTATTTATTGTGGCCTGTAGAATGTTGTTCCACTCCTTCTCAATGGCAGTGAGAAGTTGCTGGATAATGGCGGGAACTGGAACACGCTGTTGTACACGTCGATCCAGAGCATCCCAAACATTCTCAATCTGGTGAGTATGGAGGCCATGGAAGAACTGAGACATTTTCAGCTTCCAGAAATTGTGTACAGATCCTTGCGACATGGGGCCGTGCATTATCATGCTGAAACATGAGTTGATGGCGGCGGATGAATTCCACGACAACGGACCTCAGGATCTTGTCATGGTATATCCACGCATTCAAATTACCTTCAATAAAATGCAATTGTGTTCGTTGTCCGTAGCTTATGCCTTGCCCATACCACAACCCCACCACGGGGCACTCTGTTCACAACGTTGACGTCAGCAAACCGCTCGCCCAAACACGCGCTCTGCCATCTGCCTGGTATAATTGAAACCTGGATTCATCCCTGAGGAGCACACTTTTCATTGTGACAGTGACCATCACAAGGTAAGCATTTGCCCATTGAAGTCAGTTACGACACTGAAAAGCAGTCAGGTCAATATCCTGGTGATGACGACGAGCACGAAGAGGTGCTTCCCCGAGAAGGTTTCTGACAGTTTGTTCAGAAATTCTTTGGTTGTGCAAACCCAGTTTCATCAGCTGTCCGGTTGTCTCAGACGATCCCGCAGTTGAAAAAGCCAGATGTAACCACGCCACCCGAGGACCTCTACAAGTGGTATGCGGTTGTGAGGCCAGTTGGATTTACTGCTAAATTCGCAAATGATTTTGGAGGAGGCTTATGGTAGAGAAATTAACATTCAATGCTCTGGCAACAGCTCTGGTGGACATTCCTGCATTCAGCATGCCAATTCATATCTCCCTCAAAACTTGAGACATCTGTAGCATTGTGTGACAAAACTACACATTTAGAGATGGGCCTTAAAGTGTACGGCCTTCTTTTTTACTGGCTTTGTATTGTCTCCAGCACAAGGTGCACCTGTGTAATGATCATGCTGTTTAATCAGCTTCTAGATATGCAACACCTGTCAGGAGGATGTATTATCTTGGCAAAAATTAAATGCTAGCAAGGATGTAAACACATTTGTGCACAAAATTTGAGCGTATGGAACATTTCTGGGCTCTTATTTCAGCTCATGAAACATGGGACCAACGCTTTAAATATTGCATTGATATTTTTGTTCAGTGTAATCCTCATATACGATAATTATTACCCCACTACACGTGTATTTGTCTCAGGATAAAAGGGGTCTCTTACCGTGACCCAGGTGGGGATGAGGTCGCACTTGTTGAGCACAAAGATCAGGTGCTTCCAAGGCTTCTCCTTCCTCATGTAGGTCTCGATGCTCTGCGAGCGCGTACCCATGGGGTCGCGGGCATCCAGCACCTGTATGATGACGTCTGACGAGTCTATCACCTGCGGGTTAAGGAGTGAGATTGAGAGAGGAAGCAGATTCAGGGTTTGAGAGTTCTTAGTTGATCTAAAATCCCTATACTTCAGGGATGCAAACCGATGAGGGCCCAAAAATGTGACAGAAAGAGGTTGTTAAAATACCAACTTCATACGATGTAATAGAAAAGGCCAAGGCAGAAAATAGCTGATTTGTTCATATTTAAAGGCCTCAATGTAGGAAGGAGTATAAATGCAATGATCCTCTTTCCCGCTCACTCATTCACACATCCCTCTCACACACTCCTCCCAAATGTTAGGCACCAAACAGAATTTAAGGAACACCAGAAAAGGACATTTTTATTCAGATTTAGCTTAGAATTACATTGATTATGCATATGCAGCCTACATTTGAAGCATCTATCCCTATTCCTTTATCCCTGTGCCAGCAAAATGTGTGCATAACCATGGTACCATGTTGTTAGCTAACATGACTAAACAAGGTTGCTTGTTATCAAACCAAAAACTTGCGGCCCATGAGTAGTATAAAAACAGCCCGTGACATGATTTATAAAATTATATAACATTAGCCCCAATTTGCAGTAAAAAGTGGTTTGGAACTTTATTTTCAGTGATGTAAAAGGTACACGCATGACTGTCACTGTGCTCCATTTTTCCTCTATGGCAGTGACTGAGGCTGCATGACAACAAAGCGTAGTCAGACTGGCCTGCTTAAGCCTTGGTGAAATGAAAAGATGCATACTCAACCCCATCACTGCCTGCACACCCCAGCTCGCCATCAAGGCTAAATAACATTTTTTGTTTAGCTGATAGAGCTGAACAGAAAGAATGGAGGGAGAAAAGCAGCCGAGTAGACTAATGGCTAGTTAGGGGATGCGGAGAGCTGCTCACAGCCATCGCACATGATTTTATTGGATGATTATGCCATATCGGACATCACGCTCTGAACTTTGATATTCTATTCGTAGGAAGTGTAGGGACGCATTCTGTCATTAATTTCGATATGAGAAACATACAGTGACAAGTTCGCATCCCTGATACCTGCACCGTACGCAGTATCTATTAGGAAAGATCAAGGTGAACTACAATAAACATTCCTATATCAATCCGATAGAAAGATGCTGTACCTTGTAGAGTTCTCCCCAAATCCTCTTCGACTGGCCCTTCTTGAAGATCTCCTCACGAGCTTCCTCTCTGTGTGTAGATAACATACAGTTCAACAGGTGCCCACACCCTAACAATAACCACAGACTGGAACTGCTCATGTGGTCCGACATACAGTCAAAACCTAGGCTATATTATCAAAACAAAGAAAATGGCATATCAATCATGGAATTGGGGTAGTAGTAAATAGAAAATGGTTAGTAGTTATTGGTAGACATTGAATACCTGAAAAAGCACAGTACTGTTTGAAGGCATTGTCACTGTCAGTCGAAGTGACATCAGTGACAGTAGCCAGTGAGAATTAACAGTGCCAAAGTGACAGGAGCTACTGCACTTACCTGACCCCGTCGTCCTCGGTGACCAGGTCGCGGTCCTTCTCAGCGCTGTAGGTCTGTGCCGAGACCTCGGCCTGTTCTGCCAGGTCCTTCACGTCTCCCACCATCAGGCTGGGTCGTTTACGCTGCGCCTTGGGCCCGAACGTGGTCTCAAAGCCCTCTGTGTCCAGGATGTGTACCTTAGAGTTCTGCAGAAGATGGTGGCCAAGGGGGGGGAGATGGGGAGAGATAATTTAGTCAAAATTGCTTGACAGACTGCATTGGTTAGATAACAGGAGGAGAAAAAGGGGCTTTTGCAATCTATTTGAAAGGCCATTCTATCACAGCTGCTTCCTGAGAGAAACAGCAGGAGGGAGACATTCGGAAAACAGACAGGGGGAAGACTTTACGATAGATGTGAAAGACGGATGTGGAAATGTGGGACGATAGATGCAATTACGTCTGTGCTGCACCCTCTTATTATGGTTTTCAATGGGTGTCTGAGCTCTACAACCACAAGTGTCCTCAAAACGTAACATCTGCAAGTTGTTCAGCTGCCTAACAGACAAACCACAAACCTGGGGGGCTGGAGGAGAGCAGCTCTGTGCTCGCACAACAGATTTATGGCCGCCTGCGTTGTATAGTGTGGCTTTGTAATGGTGCATGCAATGCAAAATAAATGCTTCCATTAAAGCAACAGCTTATTTCTCTCACTGCAAAGAAACAAGCAGAACTAAAACACAACGGCTTGGAGGGGGTTACAGCTGGAACAAAACTCTTGGGTGGAACAGTGGTGGAGAGAAAGAACAGTGATGTAGAATTCCATGTGTGTTCCGTGTGAGGTATATGTTAGGTTATAATTAGTTGGTGCAAACCGCAAAGCTTTATGCGACGGAGCTGGTGGCCATGTTCCAGGGGTTCCACCAATAAACAACGGTGGAGAACACACACACAACACACAGAACCCCAAGTACGCAGTGAAATGGTCAATAAACTGCATTGTCTGTGCCAGATCTGATTAGGAGTTAAATTACCCTCCAACACACCCGTAAAAGGAAGCCTTAGTCCTATTCCAACACGGAGAGAAAGAGAAAACAAACAGTTTATGGATCTTGTCAAAAGCAATGATGTTTAAGATTTCAGCTTCACTTTGACTACCCGCCAGGATGTTTTGGAAGTTGTTCTAAAACTATGCGTCTATCACCTCCAGTTTCATTCTTCCACCCCTTCTGGTCTTTCTTTGCAGTATTCTATTGCTAACCCTGGCTTTTAAAATTAACAGTAAATGACAAAAATAAATCCTTGAAGGGGAGCAAAAACTCCAAATACGTGTTACTGACTAAAGACAGAAACTATGGTGAAAACATCACCATAAAATAGAATAAGAGACCTGACAAAGACCATGGCGAGACAACACTCTGCCAACAAACAGTGAAGAGCAGGAACAGATCAAAAGATAGAGAACCAAAATTGACATCCAATTAAAAATAATTTATGCAACATATCTGGACTTGCTCACATTGCTTTGGCAATTCCCTGAAATGGCTTAAGACATAAAATGGCAAGAGAAGGAAGGAGGAGTGGGGAAAGCAGGGAGAGTAAAAAAGGAAAAGGCCATTCATCTCCAACAGCTTTGAGCATCTTGAAAGGTCTTACACGCATATGGAGCTATTTAGAGGGAAAAGAACACTGAAACTCAGTCAACAACAATGTTCAGAGAGAACATGAAGAACTGGACAGAAGTGTTGCTTGGAGACATTTGGGGCGTTTTTTTAGCAGGGCGAAATGGACAATAAGTCAAATAGTGATAAATTTGACCATGTTGCTTGATAACAGATACAAGGACACTCACTGCACATTAGTGGCAGGGCTCTTGACAATTACTCAGTGCCAAGTAATACAGAGATGGTAGAGATGGTAGCTATTATTTCATCTAACATATACAGGGAATGCATGATTGATATTTTGATATGAAACCTGTCAAAAAAGGATGCAGAATTATCAGATTTATTTTTTGCTCATCTTTGTGCATATTGGCCTATAAGCTATAATACTTACATCCAAAAGGAGGGATCTCAAAACATCTAGCTAGATTGATAACTATAAATATGATAGTGTTTCTATATAGCCATGTAGGATCATTCATTAACCAATCAGTAAAATGTGGGCTAATGTCCTATAATAATTTTTTAATACATACAGTTGAAGTTGGAAGTTTACATACACTTAGGTTGAAGCCATTAAAACTCATTTTTCAACCACTCCACAAATCTCGTTAACAAACTATAGTTTTGGCAAGTCGGTTAGGACATCTACTTTGTGCATGACACAAGTAATTTTTCAAACAATTGTTTACAGATTATTTCACTGTATCACAATTCCAGTGGGTCAGACATTTACATACACTACGTTTACCGTGCCTTTAAACAGCTTGGAAAATTCCAGAAGATTATGTCATGGCTTTAGAAGCACCTGACATTGAGTCACTTGGAGGTGTACCTGTGGATGTATTTCAAGGCCTAGCTTCAAACTCAGTGCCTCTTTGCTTGACATCATGGGAAAATCAAAATAAATCAGCAAAGACCTCAGAAAAAAACTAATTGTAGACCTCCACAAGTCTGGTTCATCCTTGGGAGCAATTTCCAAACACGTTAAGGTACCACGTTCATCTGTACAAACAATAGTACGCAAGTATAAAACACCATGGGACCACGCAGCCGTCATACCGCTCAGGAAGGAGACGCGTCCTGTCTCCTAGAAATGAACGTACTTTGGTGCGAAAAGTGCAAATCAATCCCAGAACAGCAGCAAAAAGGACTTTATTTTATGACCTTTATTTAACTAGGCAAGTCAGTTAAGAACAAATTCTTATTTTCAATGACGGCCTAGAAACAGTGGGTTAACTGCCTGTTCAGGGGCAGAACGACAGATTTGTACCTTGTCAGCTCGGGGGTTTGAACTTGCAACCTTCCTGTTACTAGTCCAACGCTCTAACCACTAGGCTATCCTGCGACGCACAACTGGCCCAGCGTCGTCCGGGTTAGGGAGGGCTTGGCCGGTAGGGATATCCTTGACTCATCGCGCACCAGCAACTCCTGTGGCGGGCCGGGCGCAGTGCACGCTAACCAGGTCGCCAGGTGCACGGTGGTTCCTCCGACACATTGGTGTGGCTGGCTTCCGGGTTAGATGCGTGCTGTGTTAAGAAGCAGTGCGGCTTGGTTGGGTTGTGTATCGGAGGACGCATGACTTTCAACCTTCGCTACAACTCCCGTACGGGCTCGGGAGAGACGATGAGACAAGATAGTAGCTACTAAACAATTGGATACCACGAAATTGGGGAGAATTTTTTATATTTTTTATTCACTAAATAAAGTGATGATCCTAAGACTGGGAATTTTTACAGGGATTAAATGTATTTGACTAAGGTGTATGTAAACTTCAGTCTTCAACTGTACATACATGAAATTCCCAGGACTAGGCGAAAGCTATTTGATGTAACAAACAGTAGAAGCTTTGAAAACTGTACATTTTCCTGTAGTAGCGTTTTGAGCTTCTCAAAATGCCTCTCTCCCTCCACCATGCGCACAGTTAGGAGTGACTCGCACACAGCAGCCGGCCACAAAACAGGCAGATACTTTCATAGAAGGAATCCTCATAATGCATAGACTATTAGTTGAAAATAATGGTTTTATAACTATCTACAGGAACGTCGTGTAGCAAAATCACCGGTGGCAGGGGTGCAAAGTTGGCCGACTGCATTAAACTATTTCTTGCAAAACAACGCGATACAGGCAGATTGGCCTATTCCCGCTTGTTTTGCTCGTCTTCACAGTGAACCAATAGGTCACAAATATAGCCTGGTTAAACCCAGAATTATTTTTTTATTTTTTCATCGCTCAATCTGGTGTAACCAGGCGCTAAGAAATTGGCTACCTGAGGAATACGGAGTACTGCTTTTACAATAAGTTAACTACTGACTTTCAGCAAAAATAAAGAGAAGGGCACTCAACTTGTACTGCACTGACTCAGATGACTGATGTTTAAAATAAATGGATAATAAAATGATAGGTGGATCTGTATTGTTAGATTTCAGTGAAGCCTTTAATTTTATTGATCATAAATTGGGGAAAAAAGAAAAACCTCACTTGCTATGGCTTTACATCACATGGTTGCAGAGTTATTTATCCAACAGAACCTAGAAAGTGTTCTTCTAACATCAGATATACTTGTGTGTGTACATACACTGCTCAAAAAACAAAGGGAACACATCCTAGATCTGAATGAAGGAAATATTCTTAAAAGCTTTTTTCTTTACATAGTTGAATGTGCTGACAACAAAAGCACACAAAAATGATCAATGGAAATCAAATTTAATCAACCCATGGAGGTCTGGATTTGGAGTGACACTCAAAATTAAAGTGGAAAACCACATTATAGGCTGATCCAACTTTGATGTAATGTCCTTAAAACAAGTCAAAATGAGGCTCAGTAGTGTGTGTGGCCTCCACGTGCCTGTATGACCTCCCTACAACGCTTGGGCATGCTCCTGATGAGGTGGCGGATGGTCTCCTGAGGGATCTCCTCCCAGACCTGGACTAAAGCATCCGCCAACTCCTGGACAGTCTGTGGTGCAACATGGTGTTGGTGGATAGAGCAAGACATGATGTCCCAGATGTGCTCAATTTGATTCAGGTCTGGGGAACGGGCGGGCCAGTCCATAGCATCAATGCCTTCCTCTTGCAGGAACTGCTGACACACTCCAGCCACATGAGGTCTAGCATTGTCTTGCATTCGGAGGAACCCAGGGTCAACCGCACCAGCATATGGTCTCACAAGGGGTCTGAGGATCTCATCTCGGTACCTAATGGCAGTCAGGCTACCTCTGGCGAGCATATGGAGGGATGTGCAGCCCCCCAAAGAAATGCCACCCCACACCATGACTGACCCACCGCCAAACCGGTCATACTGGAGAATGTTGCAGACAGCAGAACGTTCTCCACGGCGTCTCCAGACTCTGTCACGTCTGTTACGTGCTCAGTGTGAACCTGCTTTCATCTGTGAAGAGCACAGGGCGCCAGTGGCGAATTTGGCCATCTTGGTGTTCTCTGGCAAATGCCAAACGTCCTGCACGGTGTTGGGCTGTAAGCACAACCCCCACCTGTGGACGTCGGGCCCTCATACCACCCCCATGGAGTCTGTTTCTGACCATTTGAGCAGACACATGCACATTTGTGGCCTGCTGGAGGTCATTTTGCAGGGCTCTGGCAGTGCTCCTCCCTGCACAAAGGCGGAGGTAGCGGTCCTGCTGCTGGGTTGTTGCCCTCCTACAGCCTCCTCCACGTCTACTGATGTACTGGCCTGTCTCCTGGTAGCGCCTCCATGCTCTGGACACTACGCTGACAGACACAGTAAACCTTCTTGCCACATCTTGCATTGATGAGCCATCCTGGATGAGCTGCACTACCTGAGCCACTTGTGTGGGTTGTAGACTCCGTCTCATGCTACCACTAGAGTGAAAGCACCGCCAGCATTCAAAAGTGACCAAAACATCAGCCAGGAAGCATAGGAACTGAGAAGTTGTCTGTGGTCACCACCTGCAGAACCACTCCTTTATTGGGGGTGTCTTGCTAATTGCCTATAATTTCCACCTGTTGTCTATTCCATTTGCACAACAGCATGTGAAATTTATTGTCTATCAGTGTTGCTTCCTAAGTAGATAGTTTGATTTCACAGAAGTGTGATTGACTTGGAGTTACATTGTGTTGTTTAAGTGTTCCCTTTATTATTTTTTTGAACAGTGCATATACACTTGTGTGTGTGTGTGTGTGTGTGTGTGTGTGTGTGTGTGTGTGTGTGTGTGTGTGTGTGTGTGTGTGTGTGTGTGTGTGTGTGTGTGTGTGTGTGTGTGTGTGTGTGTGTGTGTGTGTGTGTGTGTGTGTGTGTGTGTATATATATATACATATATATATATAGTGTCAAATTGGTGGATTTGGCTATTTCAGCCATACCCGTTGCTGACGGGTGTATAAAATACGAGCAGACCGCCATGCAATCTCCATAGACAAACATTAACAGTAGAATGGTCTTACTGAAGAGCTCAGTGACTTTCAACGTGGCACGGTCATAGGATTCCACCTTTCCAACAAGTAAATTTGCCAAATGTATGACCTGCTCGAGCTGCTACTTTCAATGCCATGGTGCACAAAGCCAGGTTCATACAGAAATGGTTTGTCGAGATCGATGTGGAAGAACTTGACTGGCCTGCACAGAGCCCTGACCTCAACCCCATCAAACACCTTTGGAATGAATTGGAACGCCGACTGCGAGCCAGGCCTAATCGGCCAACATTAGCGCCTGATCTCACGAATGCTCGAAGCAGGTCCTCGCAGAAATGTTCCAACATCTAAGTGGAAAGCCTCCCCAGAAGCATGGAGGATGTCATAGCAGCAAAGCAGGGACCAATTCCATATTATTTGCCATGATTTTGGAATGAGCTGTTTACATACACTACATGACCAAAAGTATGTGCAGTGTCCCTCAGGGCAGTCATCTTGGGCCGTTACTCTTTTCTTTTTTAACAAACGATTTTACCCAAAGCTATAATGACTATGTATGCGAATGAGTCCACACGCTACATTTCAGCAACCAAAGCCAGAAAGCTCACCGAAATTCAAAAAAAAAAAAAAAAAGTGTTTGTCAGCATCAGAATGGGTGATTCATAATAAACTCTTAAATACATTAAAACTAAAAGCATTGTATTTGGTTCCAAACAATTTCTAAGACTGAAACCTCAACTGGAGTTGCACATAAAGGTGTGACCATTGAGCAAGTCAAGGACACTAAATTATCACGGTCAAGTCATATTGTCAAAGTTGTGAAGATGGGGAGGGTTATGTCTGTAATAAAAAAGATGTTCTGTGTTTAACACAAATCAACTGTACTGGTTTTTCAGGCTCTGATCATGTCCCATCATGATTACTGTCGTCTTGTAATATGGTCAAGTGCAGCAGAGAAAAACCTGGCAAAGCTGCAGCTGGCTCAAAACAGAGCAGCACCCCTTGCCCTTAACTGTACATACAGAACTAACAACATGCATGCCAGTCTCTTGTTTGAGGGTTGTGTTGTTTGTATAAAAGTGTAGTATTGTTTGTATATACATTTGTATTTAAAAATGTGTGACTTGTCTATCAGAGTTGTTACTGTTTTGAGTTTTGTTGACCGCAGGAAGAGTAGCTGCTGCTTCTGCAAAAGCTAATAGGGATCAAAAAGTAATAATAAAAAGGCACATTTATATCACAGTGACTACACAAGACAGACAGCTACAGCTTTGCCAGCATCAAGTAGTCAACTCCACCCCAGTGTTGAGTCACTTGGATGTACTAATTTGACCGGGTTGTATTCATTAGGCACCAAACAGAAGACTAAAACATCTGAAACACTTTTCATTTTCATTCGCAAAACATTTTGCTACAGTGGGCTAATACAGCACGGCCTACTGAAAAGTTGGTACTTTTCGATACTAAAACATGAAAAAAAGGTTTGATACTAGAATTTGTTACTTTCGGTACTTGTGTCAAATGTGTCTCAAGTCGGATTGAGAGGATCTAGTCAGTTCATCTGGTAATTTGTCAAAATCTTTGAGGGAGGGGCAGATTACATGCGCATGCAAGCGGACACAGCGCGAGCCACATTTGGAAAGTAAGCGAGAGGAGAGTGAGAGAAAATACTGACAGCATGGCTTCCTCAAACTAAAACATCATACCTCTACAACCCCAGCTTGTTGACGAAACTGTCTCCAGAAGTACACTAGGGGAATACTTTGCATACAGAGCATATGAGGGCCAGCCAACTGAAACTACTAAGCAAAAGGTGCCACAAAGCAGTGCAAGGGAGGTTAAGTTCCAAAACAACAAACTTTTTCTCCACACTGTGAAATAGTATGTGAACCCTTTAGAATTACCTGGATTTCTACATTAAATTTGATCTGCTCTTCATCCAAGTCACAGCAATAGACAAACATAGTCTGCTTAAACTAAACACAAACAATTATAATTGTTCATGTCTTTATTGAACACATCGTGTAAACATTCACAGTGCAGGGTGGGAAAAGTATGTGAATCCTTGGATTTAATAACTGGTTGACCCTTATTTGGCAGCAATAACCTCAACCAAATGATTTCTGTAGTAGAGGATCAGACCTGCACAATGGTCAGGAGGAATTTTGGACCAGTCCTCTTTACAAAACTGTCTCAGTTCAGCAATATTCTTGGGATGTCTGGTGTGAAACGCTCGAGGTCATGCCACAGCATCTCAATCTGTTGCGCTTCAATTGATGGACAGATGTCTTACATTCTCCTACAAAATGTCTTGATAAACTTGGGAATTCATTTTTCCATCGATGATAGCGAGCTGTCCAGACCCTGAGGCAGCAAAGCAGCCCCAAACCATGATGCTCCCAACACCATAGTTTACAGTTGGGATGAGTTTGATGTTGGTGTGCTGTGCCTTTTTTTCTCCAGTGTTGTATGTTCCTTCCTTCAAAACAACTGAACATCCAGGTGTATTTATGAACTTCAGACGTGCAGCAATGATTTTTTGGACAGCAGTGGCTTCTTCCATGGTGTCCTCCCATGAACCCCATTCTTGTTTAGTGATTTACGTATTGTAGACTCATCAACAGAGATGTTAGCATGTTACAGAGATTTCTGTAAGTCTTTAGCTGACACGCTAGGATTCTTCTTATCCTCATTGAGCATTCTGCGCTGTGCTCTTGCAGTCATCTTTGCAGGACGGCCACTCCTATGGAGAATAGCAACAGTGCTGAACTTCCTCCATTTATAGACAATATGTCTTACCGTGGACGGATGAACATCAAAGCTTTTAGATACTTTTGTAACCCTTTCCAGCTTTATGCAAGGCAACCATTCTTAATCTTGGGTCTTCTGATATCTCTTTTGTTCGAAGCATGGTTCACATCAGACAATGCTTCTTGTGAACAGCAAACTAACATTTGAGTATTTTTTTTATGGGGCGGGGCAGGGCAGCTCTAACCAAAATCTACAATCTCGTCTCATTGATTGGACTCCAGGTTAGTTGACTCGTGACTCAAAATCAAATCAAATTTTATTTGTCACATACACATGGTTAGCAGATGTTAATGCGAGTGTAGCGAAATGCTTGTGCTTCTAGTTCCGACAATGCAGTAATAACCAACAAGTAATCTAGCTAACAATTCCAAAACTACTGTCTTATACACAGTGTAAGGGGATAAAGAATATGTACATAAGGATATATGAATGAGTGATGGTACAGAGCAGCATAGGCAAGATACAGTAGATGGTATCAAGTACAGTATATTCATATGAGATGAGTATGTAAACAAAGTTGCATAGTTAAAGTAGCTAGTGATACATGTATTACATAAGGATGCAGTCGATGATATACAGTACAGTATATACGTATGCATAGGAGATGAATAATGTAGGGTAAGTAACATTATATAAGGTAGCATTGTTTAAAGTGGCTAGTGATATATTTACATAATTTCCCATCAATTCCCATTATTAAAGTGGCTGGAGTTGAGTCAGTGTCAGTGTGTTGGCAGTAGCCACTCAATGTTAGTGGTTGCTGTTTAACAGTCTGATAGCCTTGAGATAGAAGCTGTTTTTCAGTCCCAGCTTTGATGCACCTGTACTGACCTCGCCTTCTGGATGCTAGCGGGGTGAACAGGCAGTGGCTCGGGTGGTTGATGTCCTTGATGATCTTTATGGCCTTCCTGTAACATCGGGTGGTGTAGGTGTCCTGGAGGGCAGGTAGTTTGCCCCCGGTGATGCGTTGTGGAGACCTCACTACCCTCTGGAGAGCCTTACGGTTGAGGGCGGAGCAGTTGCCGTACCAGGCGGTGATACAGCCCGCCAGGATGCTCTTATTGTGCATCTGTAGAAGTTTGTGAGTGCTTTTGGTGACAAGCCGAATTTCTTCAGCCTTCCAAGGTTGAAGAGGCGCTGCTGCGCCTTCTTCACGATGCTGTCTGTGTGGGTGAACCAATTCAGTTTGTCTGTGATGTGTACGCCGAGGAACTTAAAACTTACTACCCTCTCCACTACTGTTCCATCGATGTGGATAGGGGGGTGTTCCCTCTGCTGTTTCCTGAAGTCCACAATCATATCCTTAGTTTTGTTGACGTTGAGTGTGAGGTTATTTTCCTGACACCACACTCCGAGGGCCCTCACCTCCTCCCTGTAGGCAGTCTCGTCATTGTTGGTAATCAAGCCTACCACTGTTGTGTCGTCCGCAAACTTGATGATTGAGTTGGAGGCGTGCGTGGCCACGCAGTCGTGGGCGAACAGGGAGTACAGGAGAGGGCTCAGAACGCACCCTTGTGGGGCCCCAGTGTTGAGGATCAGCGGGGAGGAGAAGTAATCAGCTTTTGGAGAAGTAATTAGCCTTGGGGTTCACACTTTTTTCCAAACTACACTGAATGTTTAAATGGTGTATTCAAAATAGACAAGAAAAATACCATTTGTGTGTTATTAGTTTAAGCACAACGAGTTCAGATATTGTTGTGACTGTCAAATTTATGCAGAAATCCAGATAATTCCAAAGGGTTCATACTTTTTATTGCCACTGTACACAGAACATTTGCATTGTAACCTTATTCTACTAGCAACTACATTTGAATGATTTGAGTGACAATGATGAACACACAGTACCAGTCAAAGTTGACACAACAACTCATTCCAGGGTTTTTCCTTTATTTTTCCTATTTTCTACATTGTAGAATAATAGTGAAGACCTGAACACTATGAAATAATACATATGGAATCATGTGGTAACCAACAAAGTATATTTCATATTTAAGATTCTTCAAAGTATCCACCCTTTGCATGATGACAGCTTTGCACTTCATTCTCTCAACCAGCTTCATGAGGTTGCTTTCCCAACAGTCTTGTAGGAGTTCCCACATATGCTGAGCACTCGTTGGCTGCATAACCAAAGTATGATGGCAATATATTTAGACTATTTTGCGTTTGTCTGGCCTTGCTAGCCAGCAGTCCTGGGCGGAGTATTTCACCCTGGGAGTTAAAGTACACTCTTGGAATGGTAGTATGCCATGTAAAATCCATTGCATTCCTATGGTGTGTACTGCGTAGACCAACTCTTACCATACGAGGTCCGGAGCATGCTGGTTTGCTGTTCTACTTGAAAATGTATTATACCCACCTGGTCTGCCAGGTCTAAAATCGGTGCTAGATTAGAGGGTAACAATGAAAACAAGCAGAGGAACTGGCTTCGAGGTCCAGGGTCGAGTTTGAGGGGTGTAGACTACTGCAGTACAGAAGCTTCAGAAATGACCGTCAAATACTTTTTTACATTGTTTTTGAACAATTAAAATTATTTAGCTGTAATGAAAAATGGATCATAGGTCTAATGAATGTCATTTGACCCAATATTATGGCCATCGGTGATTATATTAACCATGATACTGTATGTCAAATTACATTTTAGAAGAGATATTATTCTGTTATTTAATGCGTATAAAAATGTGATAAATATTGAATTTGGCCTTTACTACTGTAGTCCATAGTAACAAATTGAATAGCACATTCACAAATGGAAAAAATGACAGTAAAAAAAAAAGAACATTGTGAAGTGTCTGTCATATCTAGGATATATAATAAGTCTCACACACACTTAACCCCCAACTCTAGGGGGTTATTGATATGGTGTTTTATTTATGAAAGAAATGTAATATATTATTTTAGATGTACTAAATGAAGGTTTAATAAAACTAGTTATCAACATATGTTTTTAAAAAATTACAACCAGTGGTTATGCAGTGACATTTTTGCAACGGTATTGTTTCCATATCATGATACTGGCGGCAGGGTAGCCTAGTGGTTAGAGCGTTGGACTAGTAACCGGTTGCAAGTTCTAATCCCAGAGCTGACAAGGTACAAATCTGACGTTCTGCCCCTGAACAGGCAGTTAACCCACTGTTCCTAGGCAGTCATTGAAAATAAGAATTTGTTCTTAACTGACTTGCCTAGTAAAATAAAGGTAAAAATAAAATACCTGCTATCGAGGTCAAAATGCTGGTATCGTGACCACACTATAGTGTGCCCAAATTGATTAGACCCTGTTTGGTACTTACGTGTGCCTTGACTCTGTCGTGCAGGAGTGACATGGGCAGCCTGCTCTGTTTCATCACCACGCGGTATGGGTCCTTCTTTACTGCACCCATCTCATCCTGGAACTTCTGTAGGGATGACTGCTTGATGACCCGAGTGTTTGCTGAGACAGAGGAGACCAGTAGGGAAGAATTATCCAGTGTGTGTGTGAGTGAGAGAGTTGAGGCTACCATCTTATCTCTCATACAAATATGTTTTAAAAGGCATAAAAACAGATTTGTTAAATCAAGAGTTTGCCAGTCATTATTGAAAAGAACTTCACCATTCTGTATACAGTTTGAACTTGCTCAGAGCTGATCAATTGTTAGACAAATTGCAATTATACCTGTCCAATCAATAATAAAAACAGACAAGAAAATGTGTTGGTTAACCAGTGACAGTGTGGCAATTGCTGTTAACAGCACTACTCACCAAACCATTTGATGTTGGGCTCCACTCTGGCCTGTGTCCCATCAGAAACAGTGGACTGGTACGACAAACGCTTGATCACCTGGCCTCTGTTGTTGCTAATGGCAGAGGATGTTACAGTCAAATATATTACACAACAATCATTTGAAACAAGAAAGAATGAAGATGAGCTAACTTTGGAATACCAGGAACTAGTGTGCTCTATCTGGGTAATGTGTCAACCCCTGACCTGAGCATTACATATTAACTATTTCCTAGAATGCTAGTGTAAGTCACAGGGGAAGTGTCACATTTTTTCCCCCACCCATCATTTACCATCTCTGCTTTTGTCTGTACATATTCAGACGCCTGACAGTTGCTCGGTCCCTCATGCTGTTGCCTGAACCTGCAGGAGTCTTGGGTCGGTCTGTAAAAGGTAGTAATAAGGTCAAGTTACGGTGATATAGCAATGTCATGTCACACACAGTGTTGGGAGATTATAGGTGGTGGTATTTAGGGTTAATTAATTGTCAGTGTCAGAACAATATTGGAAATCCATATAACTTGTAGTTCTCAATGTTGTTATGAAAGTTATGTTGTGTTTTTGGCATAACGTTAGACATCATGTGTAGCTAAATTAGGTAGTTACTGTAGCGAACTAATTATGTCAGTGCCAAACATATTGTATACTTTTCCATTTGTAGCTAACACGAATGTCACATATGGACCAAATGTTTCTGCATAGATAACGTTAGTTAGGTAAGGTTGGATCTGTCCATTTCGTCTTTTCAGAGAGAAAGTATATCGGCTTAGCCAACTAACGTTAGCTAGCTAACATTAGCTGTAAACAAACAGTAACGATACATCGCGCAAGAACTGTAACTTACCAGGATTACTGCTGGCCGCCGAGGTGTTTATCGTGCTTTTCCCCTTGAACCGTGGCTTCACCATCTTGGCAGGTTATCTGACACACAGGTAGACGATGAATAATAAGCGAAAACACTCAAAATGTAAAGTGATATTTTCAACTTCTTCTAAGTACCCGAACCACGTGTTTTAACTCAGCGTCCCGCACATTCCGGAAATACGTCATCAGAGAGCGACAGTACGTGTATTTTTTTTGTCTTTTTAAAAATTGTTTTATTGCAGACAAACCAGTATACATACAATAAGTATACAAACAGACAATGATAACATATGCTAGGGGGTACAACAAATTACAGATTAGAAGATTAGTTCATTAGCAGCTTTCTTATTAGAAGAATGTAGAATGTACTGTTCTAATTCCTTATAGACAACACGGAAGAGTGTTTTTTTTATTTATTCCTGAATTTCCATTCATGAATATGAATTTGACATTTGCACATTTCGATTTTACGAGGTAAAATTATGTTTCTTTATCCCTATTATAGTTAAGGAAACCCGAGCAGCATACTCTCCCATAAAAAACAAAAGTCATCAAGAATATTAACAATTATAAAACTACAAACATACATCCAAACAAATAATTCATTTACATGTAAACAATGCCAAAATAAATGTAAGTTTCTGGATGCTCAACACAAAAGGTACAGTTAATGTTCATGTATTTTTTGAGTTTCTTCAAATAATGATTAGCAGGTTAATACTAACAAGCAGGTATGTGTGGTAATAACCATACTTTTTTTTACAACAGCTATTATTGACAAATGTATTCTAGTAAGATGTGACATAAGGAATGGATACAATATACCTTTGAAATAAAGCACGTATAGATCTGTTGTTCTGAGGGAGCAAGGAGAAACACATTATTCCTATTGGAGAGTCAACTGGATTAAGCAAGGGTAGTTCAAGAAGGTCTGGTTACACCTCTAAACAACATGAGAGTTCCAGATGGAATAGCATCAAAAACTATGGCAAACTCTCTATGTGTAACAGGAATATTATAACGAGATAAACATTCGTCATGATTAAGTAACAATCTTTCTGCATTAAAAAGTTGACTTACCAGCATTTTTTACTTATTTTTAAAGACTTACCAGTTCTTTAAAAATAAAGAATTGTTTCTATACAAAATATCCATCCAAATGAAATACCCATGCTGGGAAAATAATGATGTTTATATATTAATGATCACGCTAAGAATACTTGTCTATGAAAAGCAGATCATTTTGAAGGAATCTTATCAATGTTATAGTTACAAAGTAACATAAAATTGAAGCCACCAAAACGGGAGAAGATGTAATGAGGGATGAAATTCCAAATTAAATTAGGATTATTTTAGAAATGTTTAGTCCAATTTATCTTAAAAGTATTATTCAAAGTTGGAAAATCAAAAAAATTCAGACCACCATATTCATATTGTCATGTTTTGTCTTATATTGTCTTGTCATTATGCTTTCCCTTCTGTTCGTTTCCCCCTGCTGGTCTTATTAGGTTCGTTCCCTTTTTCTATCCCTCTCTCTCCCCCTCCCTCTCTCTATCGTTCCGTTCCTGCTCCCAGCTGTTCCTCATTCTCCTAACTCACTCATTTAGTCTTTTCACACCTGTCCCCTATTTTGTCCTCTGATTAGAGTCCCTAATTCTCCCCTTGTTTTCCGCTTCTGTCCTTGTCGGATCCTTATATGATGTTCGCTGTGCTGTGTCATTGTCTCGCCCTGTCGTGTCTTGTCTCCTTCAGATGCTGCGTGTGAGCAGGTGTCTAAGTCTGCTACGGTCGGTGCCTTCCCGAGGCAACCTGCAGTCAATGGTCGAGTCTCCAGTCTGTCCTCGTCACTACGAGTGGATTTAAGTTTTTTCATGTTTTGTTTTCGTCTTTAATTGTCCAGGAGATTGCTTTTGCCTTTTATTGGAATAAAGACTCTGTTTTCGCCAAGTCGCTTTTGGGTCCTCATTCACCTGCATAACACATATGTGTTCAAAACGAAAGATTTTATAATATAATGTTCACGATTTTTCCAGATGAAGTTGAAAAGCAACTGCTTTACTTATTTTGTTGTCAAGATGTAGGGACTGGGCTGCATAGGTAAGTCTGGAGATACCTTCAGCTTTAGAAAGCAATACTCAACCTTTCAAGGATAAATCATTTTGCAACCAATGGTTCAACTTCTTTTAGTTTTTTTCTATAATATGACATTTAATGAGCATCTTTCCTGTTGATCCTTAGAAATGTTAATCTCAAGGTATGTTACTTTTTTATTTACTGTAATATTGCATATAGAGGGCATCACACAGTCGTTAACAACAAACAATTCACACTTATTAAAGATTAGGCAAATACCAGATGCTTTGGAAAAAATATTTATCGACTGCTCTAGAAATCTGGTCAGCATCTTTGAAAAAGAAGGTGATGTCATCTGCAAGCTGACTTATGATAATATCTCTGTCAGCGACAGAGATCCCTTTTATATCGCTGGATTTAACAAAACTTGTAAGAAGTTGGGTTGCAAGCAGGGAAATGTAAGGTGAAATTGGGCAACCTTGCCTAATTCCTCTTTTCAAATCAAATCTGGGAGAAGTGCCATGCTTTAATTTAATGGAACTGTTGCCATTCATATTAGGAGTTTTAATAGTACTACAAAATAATTCCCCAAAACCAAATTTCTCAAGGGAGAGAAATATAAACTTATGTTCCACTGTATCGAAGGCTTTATAAAAGTCTAAGAAGACAATAAAACTATATTCGAAGATTAGATCAGAATAGTCAATAAGGCTAACACCAGTCGGATATTATTAGATTATATGTCTATTCCTCATGAAGCCAGGTTGGGTTTCTTCTATAATTGAGTCCAATACTGCCTTCATTCTTTTTTCAAATATAGAGGCTAATATTTTGTAGTTGTTATTGAGCAGACAGATTGGATGTCAATTATCGAGGAGAAGCAAGTATTTCTTGGGCTTAGGGATTCATGTAATCAGACCTTGAGTCAAACTGGGAGGGAGAACATTATTTGCAATGCTTTCAGAAAAGACCTCCAACAGAAATGGGGCTAAATGTTGAGAAAATGTTTTGTAAAACTCTGCAGATATACCATCAGTCTCAGGAGACATATTATTTTTAAGGTGTTCAATAGAATAAATGATCTCTTCAACTATAATAGGGTCATCACACTGTTCCCTCTCAGCCTCCCCAATTGATTTCACATCCCCCAGAGAGTAAAAAAAAGAGTTGAGGTAACATCACAATACTTAGAACTATAACTAAAGTTAGAGATTAATTTGGGATGATCTGTGATGAGAACATTAGTATTTAATTGTTGAATTGTGTTATTTTTAGAGTAGTATTTTTCTAACCTGAAAAAATAAGATTAATTTTGTTCACCCTCCTCTAGCCACTTCTTCCTAGATCTGACAAAGGCTCCCTCTACTTTCAGTTTATACATATCGTCCAACTTGTGGTGTAGCTCATACAGAACAGATTTGTCCTCCTCTGAGAGACTTTCAACAGGCTTTTGAACAAGAGAGGTGATCTTTGTAATTACACTTTCTTCTTCAGCTCTCCTCATCTTGGCAAAAATATTCCCATATTTTCCAACCAATGTTCCGCTAATAAAGGACTATTAAAAGCGCAGTGCACTACTTTCATGAAAAATTCTATTTTTTAATTCAGATTTTTCAGGGGTTGCTGTAGCGCCCTCAGCACCCCTACTTCCCGCGGCTATGCGGGGGTTACTGTTCCCACACAGCCATATATCCATGTTACAGCATGTATTTACAGAAGTCAGAGGGACCACCTGGCATAATTAGTTATCTAGCATGCTACACCTGTGCGTGATGGATGATGGCCGTCAGAAACGTGTTGTCAGTGTCCACATTTACATGCACACCAATATCTCGTTATTGTTCGGGATACTCAAGTATTCTGTTTTTGAGTTGACACATACTGTATAAGCCTCATATCTCATTTACAATCACTCGAAAAAGCTTGTATCCCGGTTATGAAGAACCGGGATAAGATGCCTGGGATATGCTGATCTAAAACAGGATACTGTTGCATGTAAACATCTTATCCTGTTTACTGTTGTTAATGCAGTCTGCGCAGGCTCAGTTTCACATGGATGTTGTGCGATGATGTTTTCATCTGATTGTCAAACAAATCACTTCAAAAAGCAGGTTAACTGCGCAGTTCAATCCAACATAATAATTTTGCCTGCTATAATGAATTTACTATAATTTATTACTGGCTACTTTTACCCCTAATTTAGACAACTTTCTGCTTATAATTTCCAACATTTGCTAGGCCACATTATAATTTCCGACATTTGGCAGGCCATTTGTTTGTCAACTATAGTTTGATACATGTACAGTAGCTTCTCTTCTATCATAACTTGTTCCCACAGAAGACTAAATAAAGTTGTGCTTACCAGAATAATGTCTTACATCAATAGAATTAATGCATTAGTAATCTTTACTGAACAAAAATATAAATGCAACATGCAAACAAATTTAAGATTTGACTGAGTTACAGTTCATTTAAGGAAATCAGTTAACTGAAGAAAACGTATTAGGCCCTAATCTATGGATTTGGCGTGGTCACACGTGGTCTGCGGTTGTGAAGCCGGTTGGACGTACTGCCAAATGCTCTAAAACGATGTTGGGGGCAGTTTATGGTAGAGCAATTAACATACAATTATCTGGCAACAGCTCTGGTGGACATTCCTGCAGTCAGCATGCCAATTGCACACTCCCTCAAAACTTACAAGATAC
This sequence comes from Oncorhynchus gorbuscha, assembly GCF_021184085.1. NCBI lineage: Eukaryota > Metazoa > Chordata > Actinopteri > Salmoniformes > Salmonidae > Oncorhynchus > Oncorhynchus gorbuscha. Next base: position 59,144,995 of record NC_060187.1, read on the forward strand.
AGTATGTGGCTTTGGGTTGTGTGACAAAACTGCACATTTTAAAGTGGCCTTTTATTTTCCCCAGCACAAGGTGCATCTGTGTAATGATCATGCTGTTTCATCAGCTTCTTGATATGCCACACCTGTCTGGTGGATTAATTATCTTGGCAAAAGCGAAATGCTCACTAACAGGGATGTAAACAAACGTGTGCACAACATTTGAGATAAATTAGCTTTTTGTGCATATTGAACATTTCTGGGATATTTTATTTCAGCTCATGAAACATGGGACCAACACTTTACATGTTTCGTTCAGTGTATATTACTCAACAGCCTAATTATAGGCATACAGTCAGAGTTCATATTTCAGTTACAATTCCATTTATAACCCATCTATTTAAATGAGGAATATTCTGTTTATTCATAGATACAGGGATATTTATGAGCGGGTTATCAAAGGTGCATGTAAAAAGCTCCCGAGTAACACCTTAAGCGGGGTATGAGTTACTATCTGGAATACTGTGCGCATGTAAACTTGATCATTGAAAGATAATGTCTGCTGCAACTGTGAAGTCGGTTAACACAGTGCATAGTAAGTGTATATTTTGCTTTTGTGAAATTATTTCGATGTGGCATGAAAGTAAAGGGCTTTATGTTTCTAAAACCGTATAGCAATTGGGAATCAATTCACCTTTAGAATGAGCTTTTGGCTGTTTTGTCTGGCAGAGCCAGTTACCTATGAATGTAATAAATATAATCCTTGGATCTTAAGGAGTAACGGTAGGCTCCTTAAGAGTATACCTACATTTTGGGGAATGTCCTAAAATCGTTTAGCTGGTGGTCTCAGGTCTTCTGCTTATTTTACATTCCCAAACAAATTCCCAAACGGGCGCTGTTTAGCCAAGCAAAATACTATCAATGTAAACTACGCCCCAAAACGATAAATAAAATACATTTTCTGTGTCTTTCGAGGTGACCTCCCTCCCTCCCCAAACTAAATGTTCTGCTCTTTCATTTTTTTTTTTGTGTATTTTTTTAAATCACCAACTGAGAAAACATTTTTGTTTTTTATATAGACCCTATTTCTATAGTTAGTAGCTTTTAGTAGCTTGTACTGGTGATACTAGCTACTAAATGCTATAATTCTGCACATTGCTGCTTTTTCCAGAAGAGGGTGCTACACAGAAGCATTGGTGTGCTTGCCTGGGTCATAGAGGATTATGCACAGAAGTGTACATTAAGTCTTTTACTGTCAATCCTATACATCTATTCCTATTGCAACTGTTCTGTAAGGTTATACATTGGGATTATAAATAGCCTTCCTATTTTAGTTTTACAGTTGCACTTTATTCAACCACATAACATGTATTTTACACCCTACCCATGTGTGCAGTTTATATGCATACACAACTATTTATACCAACTTTGGACTGTTTGTCATACATTCTACCTGTCTTTTTGCTGTTGTTAACTGAAAACACTGTCATTCTGATTACTTGTCCACTCATTTATTAAAAAGTTAGCTTAAATGCATCAGTTTCAGCTCAAATGCAAATGTTGGTTAGATTACATTGTTATTCTGCAACAATCTGTGCTCATAGTAGATAAGTTGATGAAAATGTGATCTTAAAGGTATTTTTTGTGTGTGACAGTACAGCCCTGGCAAATATAATAAACGTGTTTAGCCTACGGTATATAGGCTAATACACTCGAAACCTGTACAGATAGCTCATGGAATGCGTAGATAATGGCATCAAAGGCCTTGCACGTTGACAATAAGAAACAGGCATACCCAGCCTAATAATGCCCTCTATATCCATTTTATGAGGTTTAAATGAATTTTGAAACGTTTTACCTTGACTGTGTATTTAGAGGCATTTTACCCTGTCAGAAGAGACACGTAAGGTACCACTTTAACTGCCAATTAAGCGTGTTTTACTTTCATCATCAGGTATATGACGCAAGAACATAAATTGCACTCAACACTAGCAATTTATAGAAGTAAAGATAAGATTGTGTAGAGTTGGCTACTGTGGTAGTACTACACTATATGGCACAGTGCCATGCAGTAGAACCAATTTTCACTGCCCCTGAAGGTGGATCTGCCAGTGTTCAACTCCAGTAAACTCGCAACAGCAGCAGGAGAAAAGTTCAGACCAGACCAGGGAATGTTCTCGGTTAATTTTCATACAGATGAAATTGAAACGGACGGCGTCAGCAATGCACTGCGAATAAATAAATAATGCGCCCTCGTATCATAAAGTTGCATTTTCCCCTCAAAAGGTATTGAAATGTCAAGTGTCAAGTCTTGTTAGGACAAACAAAGAGAGAACAGACAAATGCTCCTAAATTATTTTCAGGTTTTATACCTTTTGCCATTTTGAGCTCATCTGTCTTTTTAACATTCGAGCTGTTGTCGGAGCAAAAGAAGCAAATCAAACAATGTCTTGCCTTTTTGCTTCAAGAACACTTCACATTTTCCTAACCATTTAGATTAGAGTGGGAGTTCAATTTAGGGTAATTTCGGAGTATTACTCTGGTCATATCATACGTCATAGATAATACCCTATTCCTGTTAATCCGTTTAACATGTTGTTCTTTGAGCAATAAAGTGTTGCAAAATGAACGTTGCAAAGTGTAACCAGTCATTACTACCATATGTAACCAGCCATCGACAACATACGGAAAACGTTTTGACTAAGATTTGTTTTCGTTGTAATTGTAACTATCTAACAGAAGCAGAACACAGGCTAAACTGAATAGACAACAAAGACAGAATGCAATATGGAATTTTATTGAATAGTTTGGGGTATACTCATCGGAGCCAGATGCTGATGACAGCCCAATGCTAGGGCAGCTGGCATCAAAACTCCCTCGCTGGGGGAAAGGAGTTCCAATGATGGGGCTTATGGTTATTATGCTGGTGGTGATGGGGAAGTGAATGGTTGTCGACAACTGTTGCTGAAAAACAGCAAGTGAGAGAACATGTGTAAGTTGACAAAAATACCTCCCAAGATTTACACCCATTGGTTGAGAGAGATGGTGAAAATTGCAAGAGTGAGACCATAGGTTTAACAGCATGAGGGAATATAAATCACTGTGCCGTGCTTATAGGCTATGAGGTAAATAGGTGAATGACATTTCGCACATGACTAATAGGAAAGAGGAGAAAAAGCAAGATGCTATGCTGATGATGATATGTTTGTATTCATTCCCACCATGCCCATTTAATAGGAAACAAAGTCAATTATGTTCTGCTTAATTGATGAATTTAAACAAGCATTCAGACCAGCCTTCTTGATTGAACTTTCGTAAACTATATACTATGTCACTTTGTATCATAGGGGTTTTGCAAAGTATTTTACATTTTCAGTAGGTTGACTTTAAACAGACAAAGTGTACATCCCAAATGGAACCCTATTGACTATTCAGTGCTCTACTTTTAACCAGGCCCCATAGGGATCTTGTCAAAAGTAGTGCACTATGTAGGGAGTAGGGTGCCATTTAGGATGTAGTCAAAGTGATCCTGATGATGTTTGTCATGTGAGATGGGTCTATATTTTCCTCCACTTGTGTGGTAAGGTTATTTATGCCCTACTCTTCAGGCAGGTTTACAAAAGCATGTATCAGTGCTCCCAGACTCTGGTACGTCTAAGCCATGTCTTGGAGGGAGAGTGAGGTCACAGTGCTCTCGTGCAGACAGAGCAAGTTGCGGCAGACACAGCTAAATTACACCACTGCAATAAATTGCAGATTTACCAAGCAATCTTGTATTAAAATAGAGGATTCTGCGTGTATTAGTTTTTATAGAACTATATAAAAAAAGTGGGCTAGCAAGTAGGGGGAGCCCCATGTGCTCTGGCCACTCATCCAGGAGCCAGTGTGAGAAATGTTTGACAGATGACTTGCAAAGTGCTTCTCTTCCCTTTCTTCTTTTTGGGTCCTCTTCTGGAGCCTCGCGGGAAGGAGAGCCTGTTTATTTCGTCTCTGCCTCTGCCCAGGGCCAACGAGCGAGTTCATGGCACCCCTCTTGCGGGTTGGTATTCACTCAATCAAGTTCTTGGATGGATGCGGACCCCCTCCGTGGAGCGCGTTCGTGACTGACATCACAGAAGTAGGACGTGAGATCCAGGCAACACCGTTTCCCATCCGAGTTCTCAGAGCTGATCATATGTTTTATAACACCGGACCTCATATTGTTCTACGGGTCAAGGCGTCTCATATTTGACTGTACTGTTGGGTAACACTTTACGTTAAGTTGCTCTTACACCTGTGGATACTGTAAACGTTGTCGTTAGGCCACCATTGCTTTGCTTTGAGATTGCGTAGTAATGGAGTTGAGAGATCATTCAGTTACGGTATGTCTTTAATAACACTGCAGGGCTAATTATGTATTCACCTCTGATGTTGCTGTCCTTAGGCTACAATATAGAACAAGGTTCGGAGATTCCAGAGGTGGTGTCTTCAAGCTAACCTAAGTATTTGAGGGTTCAGAAATGCTGGTGCAGTTTAATGAATGAGATCCAATTCCCCTTGGATGGCTTTCCTGTACCTGGTAACATAGATGATATAAGACAGAGGAACCTGAGCTGTTCCATTGCTGTACTATGGCTGTTGATGGAATGCAGGTCAAAATCAGGTCAGCGTTGTTACCATTCAGTGAGGGGATTAGGTGTTCAGCACAGGAACATGTAGTGCGTGGCCCCGGTCTTGATTTTGTCAGAGCAAAACAAATCACATAACTTCTTCAAAATCTGTAACCGAGGACAGATTTTGGCCTACAGGAAAATGTAATTCCAAAACACAAAGCCAGGCGTTAAAGCCCCCCTCTGTGGAGTGAAGCCCTGAAAAATCTCAAAAGGCCACAGCAGCATCAAATTAAAGCTGGTATAAAACCAGAAAGCCCGAAAAGCACAATGATTCGTCATAAGCAATGCAATTAGGCGATTCCTCCCTCGCTATTGTTTGGTGGGGCACTAATACACTGTGGCAGCAATTATAAACATTTTCTTTTCGTTGAAAATATATATTTTTCTCCCTATCCACTAGCTAGACAAATGCCAGATGCAGAGGATGCAGCGAGGCTAAAAGGCACAGTTGCCTTTTTAAAATCGACAGCATGCGGCGAGAGGGGATAATCAAAGCAGCCGTGGCGTCGCATTGAAGCTCCTAATTGACTGTCTATGTACATTTGTAGATAATATCTCAGTGTGGTTAATTAGAAGGGTCTCGAAGCAGCTCTGCTTTGAGTCAAAATTGGATAGGTGGCCCTGGTGAGGGAGTACAGCTTTCTGCCGGCCTGACTAAACAAAAAGAGATGAATTGCTGACGGTCTAAGCTCTCTCTCTCTCACTCCAGAGCGCTGTGCTGTGGAGACCCTGCTGTAGAAAACCTGCTCTCATGACAAGGGGGTTTCAGAGCTTAACTGAAGTGCTACCGAAGTGCTGACGGAGCCACTGCTGCTTTGAGCCAGTTCAATCAAAATAACTGGAGAGAAGTTGTGGGTTGGGAGCGTAGAGAAACGAGATTCCATCTTCTTTAGGTGGTAGTATGTTCAGTGGAGCCAAACCCAGTTGTTAAGGTGGTTCCAACATCCCCACTTTGTGTCATTATATAGCATTTGAAGATCCCCTTGACGGCTTGTGGTTTTTGCTATGAGGCAGCGGCAATCTCAGCTCCTCGATCTCCATCTATCCACACTCTGTCTGCAGATCACTCATACCCGCCTACACCTCATTAAATATGCGGACAGACTATTGCCAGTTTAATGTGGGATTAGACCGGTTTGGAATTTACGGTAGAGGATCGAACAATGAAAGATGGAAAGACGGGGAACAAACGGTGAATCACTAAAACTAATGAAAACAATGTTGGAAAAACCCAGCTGGGATGGAATTATGGCACTTATTGTATTTTCTTCTTTAAGGGGATATGTTTTACTAATGTGTTTTATCCTCTGTTTATTTTTGCCCCACTTCCCCAAAACCTTCCACTTGTTGAGTTCTCTAGCTTGCCGTGGACACGATAATCACACCACATAAATCATGGCATTATCTGCTGGCTGGGGCTGTGTGAGGTGTTCTCTATGCCTACATTTTTAATGAATGGTGTTTATGGGGCCTAATCTGTGGCATGTAAACCACTGTTTGGTCTATATGTCTCCATCAATAGGGTTAGGCCAAGTGTATGTAGTACACTAGCTGAACCTTTCCCTAGATTGCCTGTAGGATCCAATCTGCTAGCCTGGCTAGAATCCAAACTGATATACTCAGTTTCACCATTGTTCGACTTCATATCAGTTAATTCCAGGCTACAAATTTACTGTCGTTCAGTGACTTTTCCTCTAAAATTGGAATCATATTGGGAGCAACCCACTGGGCAAAAACTGGTTGAATCAACGTTGTTTCCACGCCATATCAACAAAAACATTTAATGTGACGACGTTGAATCAATAGGGGAAACTGATTGGATATGCAAAAAGTCATCAACGCAAGGGAATTTCATTTTATTTCCTCACCCAACTTTGAACCTAAATCCAATGAAAGGGTGACAGTTCTTGAACTGACGTCGTTGCCCAATGAGAAGTAATGTAGGCCTCACAGTAGAGAGGTAAACCCGGCATCATTCTCATAATGGCCGCTAATTCGCCACCTACGTACTCTCTCTTTGCCACAAATCACAAGTAAGCATCATAGTTAAAGGAAATGCGTGCATGGTCACTGAGAGTAAAACAGCCTCTGCCCTCCTAACATTGGAATACAGGCAGCTTTGAGCTGAGACAATCAAACTGACAACTCCGATGTAAGTGGAAAGAAGAAATTGCCTTCACATTGAGCCAGTGATTGAATGTGTTTTATAGCGATTCAGGGACTTTACAAATCATTTTTTACATTGAAATGCATTTATTAGTTAGCCTGAAAATAGTTTTCCACTTTTGTTTAGTGTTTTATCTGATCAGATAGCGATCTCCAATGAAACATGTGGGAGCAATTACGAGCAAAGCCCAAACAAGTCTAAATAACGATACTTTCAAGGGTCTTTTGATGGAACAATATCAAGGACTACAAAATCTGTAAAACAGGGTGCATGACTGAACTAACACAGAAAGACTTGTGTCTTGGAGCGACCAAGGCAACAGGACATCAAGGAAACTGCTCTCCCACAGCCCTTTAGGACCAAAAAGGTTCAAAGCTTGCTCTCCTTTATTATTCTACACAGCTTGTTTCTTTATGTGACTGAAAACACACTCATCTGTTTCTTACGGGCCTAGTATTTCAAAAGAAACACACTAAGGAAGGCAAGTATGCAAACTATCCCAGAGTGTTTAAAGTAACAATAAAATAATTACCTTCTGATAAGAAAAATATGTGCAGCCGAGGGTTTCTCGGAAACCCGACGCTAATCTGAAGTGAAACGCGAAAACGATTCCCCGCCCGCAATCTCAGTTTCCCGAGCCATTTGCTCTCTGCCAGAGCACTTGCTCAGAGAAGCTGGCAGATGTAGGTCTGTCTATAGTTGGTCCAAAACAAACACGCTCGGACGCTCCTCACTCTCCAAAGTCCAACGATGAGCTGTCATGGAGTTCAGGCCTCTCCTTCGCACCACGTCTGTGCATCTGGGGTGTTCGTGCAAACGTACAGAGCTTGGACTGCAGGCTATAGTTTGAATGTCAGTAACTGGATTGCGGTCAGGCTGTGATGTAAAACTGGAGGGGAAGGCTAAAAATATGTTTTGCACGGTAAGTTTAAAGAGGGCTTAATACCATGCTTGCTCCGCTGCCAATAGTTCTCTCCAGTTGAAACGAAACAGTGTTGTGTTCTCCAGTGGGCACCTCCACCCCTCTCTCCTATTCCTCTTGTTTTTCTGTGGTGGGCGCTACCCGCTGTGCCACCTTGTCTCCACTGTTTATCTGGTGCCCTTTGCATTAGATAGAGACAACAGAGGAGGCCATTGTTGCCAAGGTTTGTGGCACCCTGAATCTTTTAGGCGGGAACCACTGAGGTCATGCAGTGAGATGTATCTGCAGCACAGATGATTACAACAACTCTCTGCCCTCTCCAAAGAGTCATGGACCGGTGTGGATCAAAGAAAACCAAGAAACCACTACCTCTCACTTCTCTTGCCAGGAGAGAGGGCCTGGGGAGGAAGGGAAAGGGTCTGGGGCTCTGGGCAGAGGGACTATGGCACCATACCTCACATTTCCATCTTGAACTTTGTGAGAACAGTGTGTGATACTAAAAATACAAGATGCTTCAATTAGGGGCTCTTTAATTTGTTTATCTTGTGGCTTTTACCCAGTAAAACAAATGGTTGGCTGATACCTCAATCTATGAGGTAAAATATGAAGTGAGACCAATGGGTAAAGAAATACCTCTCCTACTCAAGCACATTTGCAGAACTTTCTATGCGATAATAAGGAGACCTTTCAGTAATTACCTACTGGGCACAAGTTGCGTAAAACAAATTTGGTCAATGTATTGTGTTGTGGAATCTATTGTGGAAAATACATTGGATTTGAAAAAGTCAGCAACTGTTGTTTTGAGGGTAAAATTTAAAACCACAAGATTATGTCATCATGGTAACCAGTTTTCTATGGGATAATGATAACGGAAGCCCATGAGTTTGTATTGTGAATTTCGTGGTCACACATTGAGATTCGTGGTTGCAAGATTCGTGGTTTGCAAACTTGTACCATGATGTGTGAAAAATATAACCATGTTCGCAAACTTGTAACTTGACATTTAAATACATTCAATACGTTTTTTTTTGTCCATTTACGACTATAAATATTCTGCTGTGAATCAAAAATACACCTGCAAATTTAGAATCTGTGCACGCTCAGAGTTCTATCACTTTACTAAAAGATTTGCAAGCTTGTTGAATGTTTTTTTAAAGTTTGTAGAAAGAGATTCGCAAGTAAAAACGAGGTTTGAGCAGCTCTAGCGACAGGACCTTTTACTCCTGACCATTCAGCTAAAAACACAGCTGCCTATTGCTGCAACTATTGCCAGATTGATCCATCAATCAAATCTCAGGAAGTAGCTTGAAAAGGAAAAGATAAGTCATTGCTGCAAAGTAATGCTATTAACGTTATTCCTTGGTCTGGTAACCATCTATTTTATATGTGTCCATCGATTTCTGCTGAAAAGGCATGACAGTAGTTTGTTTATCATGTGAAATATAACGGTACATTTCAGATGAACTCCATTGACAGCAGCTAACGTCTGACATTCATCCTAGCTTTACTATCAATAATAATAATAATAATATATGCCATTTAGCAGACGCTTTTATCCAAAGCGACTTACAGTCATGTGTGCATACATTCTACGTATGGGTGGCTAGCTTAATCAGTCAGGTTTAGTTGCGAGGGGAAAACATATATTTTCTTGTTAACCATCTGATTGATAAAGTTGATATGAATGTCATCATTTGTATTTGTTTATTTTGGATCCCCATTAGCATTTGCAGAAGCAGCAGCTACTCTTCCGGGGTCCACAAAAAAACCCACAATACAAGTAACACAAAACAAACCACTGATAAAACAGGATATACAACAAATTCAAACAATACAACAAAAATAGTGTGTTAGTGTGTCTCCTCACAGTCCCCACTGTTCAATGTTTAATCTGTTTTTAAAGGTCATTTTGCTGGAGACGGAAGTTCCATGTGATCATGGCTCTGTATAATACTGTGCAGTGGTGTAAATTCGTTTTGGACTTGGGGACTGTGAAGAGACCCCTGGTAGCATGTCTTGTAGGGTATGTAGGAGTGTCTGAGCTAAATGTTATTTGATTACGCAGACAATCTGGAATTTTCACAGTAATATTTCTCGAAAAGAAGCAGTTAATCTCTCGTCAACCCAGAAAGACTAGCATGCATGTTGTTAGTTCTGTATGTACAGTTAAGGGCAAGGAGTGCTGCTCTGTTCTGAGCCAGCTGCAGCTTTGCTAGGTGTTTCTTTGCGGCACTTGACCATATTAATCAGACAAGACCAGAGCCTGAACAACTAGTACAGTTGATTTATGTAAAAAAAAACAGAATAGATTTTTTTAATAACATACATACCCCCCCCATCTTCACAAGAACTTTGTTAATGACTTGACCATGATAACTTGACCATCCAACAAATTATTGGATCATACCTAGGTTATACCTAGGAGTTTAGCTTCCTCTATGGTCACACCAGTTGAGTTTTTAGGTCTTAGAGAATGGTTTGAACCAAATACTGTTGCGCGGGGCGGAGCAGGTGAACCCAAATGCAGACTCAGACGAGGAGACACGGATAGGTAACCAATGTATTTATTGAAAAGCGGGAGAGGAGATGGGGTGCAGTCCAGGGGGATCTATCAATGTATTTATTGAAAAGCGGGAGAGGAGATGGGGTGCAGTCCAGGGGGATCTATCAATGTATTTATTGAAAAGCGGGAGAGGAGATGGGGTGCAGTCCAGGGGGATCTATCAATGTATTTATTTAAAAGCGGGAGAGGAGATGGGGTGCAGTCCAGGGGGATCTATCAATGTATTTATTGAAAAGCGGGAGAGGAGATGGGGTGCAGTCCAGGGGGATCTATCAATGTATTTATTGAAAAGCGGGAGAGGAGATGGGGTGCAGTCCAGGGGGATCTCGGGCGGGTAGTAGGGAATCCGGACTGAGGCTGAGGTCAAGGAGATTAGGAACCGGGTAAGCAGGTCTGGAGCGGAATCCAATGAAGCAGTAGAGCGGGGATCCAGGGCAGCGAAGCAGGACTGAGGAGATGAGGGATTGGAGACAGGTACCAGAGCAGACGGGACTGTAGCGGAGAGAAAAAGCAGCGGGAGACTAGGGAAACCAGGCGCAAAAGGATGCATGAACAAACAGCTCGCACCGCAGACTGACTAAGTAGAGGCTACAATCTGGCGGTGTGGAAGTGGCAGGGCTGAGTATTTGTAGGGTTCTTGATTATGGAACAGGTTGCGGCTAATGGGAATCTGCTCTGCTTCCAGCACACCTGTCTCCACTCACACAGTCACATACACACACACAGAGAGAGAGAGAGAGAGAGAGAGAGAGAGAGAGAGAGAGAGAGAGAGAGAGAGAGAGAGAGAGCACTGGGGTATTGGTGGCAGGTTTATGGAGGTCCAGGATGAGAAGTAGAGGGCGTGGCAGGAGCAGATGGAACAAATACAATGCTTTTAGTTTTATATGTATAAAAGGAAAATATAAACGCAACATGTAAAGTGTTGGTCCCATGTTTCATGAGCTGAAATAAAAGATCCCAAAACTTTTCCATACGCGTTAAAAACATATTTCTCTCAAATGTTGTGCTCAAATTAGTTTACATCCCTGTTAGTGAGCATTTCTCCATTGCCAAGATAATCCATCCACCTGAAAAGTGTGGCATATCAATAGGCTGATTAAACAGTATGATCATTACACAGGTGCACCTTGTGCTGAGTACAATAAAAGGCCACTCGAAAATGTGCAGTTTTGTCACACAATGCAGCAGATGAGGGAGTATGCAATTGGCATGCTGACTGCAGGAATGAGAGCTGTTACCAGATAATTTAATGTTAATTTATCTACCATAAGCCGCATCCAACGTCGTTTTAGAGAATGTGGCAGTACGTTCAACCGGCCTCACAACTGCAGACCACGTTTAACCATGCCAGCCCAGGACCTACACATCCGGCTTCTTCATCTGCGGGATCGTCTGAAATCAGCCACCCGGACAGCTGATGAAACTGTGCGTTTGCACAAACAAAGAATTTCTGCACAAACTGTCAGTAAACATCTCAGGGAAGCTCATCTATGTGCTCATCGTCCTCACCAGGGTCTTGACCTGACTGCAGTTCGGCGTGGTAACCGACTTCAGTGGACAACAGCTATTGTTTAAATTCAGCCCAGGATTCAACAAAAAAAATATACAATACATATACAGTAGGCCTAGAGTTTCAAGCTTTGGTTGATTTCAAATGGAATCTACAAGTTCATATTCAATTATGTGTCCATCTCAACCAAAAATCTTGGAATATTAATATTGTGGAATATTAAAGAATATGATTAAATCAAATCAAACTGTATTTAAAGTGCATTTAAAGTTTTTGATTTGATATCGTCATATTCTTTAACTTCAATTTTTGGTTGAAATGGAGACATGAATCCAACAAATCAATTATTAATTTGTGGACAAACTGGGATAAAGCTAGACTCATTGGCACAGGTGGAGCTATCCAAGCAGAAGAAACATCTCCTTCAAATATTGACATTTGGTTCCGTTGACAACCAAACACCATTCAGTATCACTTTTGCAATAAGGCAAATAGCCTGTTAACTTGTTAACAAATGATATGTCAATCAATCAAGTTCTCTCACGTCACCCCGCTCCTCCGCTCTCTCCACTGGCTTCCAGTTGAAGCTCGCATCCGCTACAAGACCATGGTGCTTGCCTACGGAGCTGTGAGGGGAACGGCACCTCAGTACCTCCAGGCTCTGATCAGGCCCTACACCCAAATAAGGGCACTGCGTTCATCCACCTCTGGCCTGCTCGTCTCCCTACCACTGAGGAAGTACAGTTCCCGCTCAGCCCAGTCAAAACTGTTCGCTGCTCTGGCTCCCCAATGGTGGAACAAACTCCCTCACGACGCCAGGACAGCGGAGTCAATCACCACCTTCCGGAGACACCTGAAACCCCACCTCTTTAAGGAATACTTAGGATAGGATAAAGTAATCCTTCTCACCCCCCCCCCCCCTTAAAATATTTAGATGCACTATTGTAAAGTGGCTGTTCCACTGGATGTCATAAGGTGAATGCACCAATTTGTAAGTCGCTCTGGATAAGAGCGTCTGCTAAATGACTTAAATGTAAATGTAAATATGTGGATTCACCTCTCCATCTCAACCAAAAATAAATGTGAAAGAAATAACAGAACAGGATTAAGCCAGTGGCTCAGATCGAACTATCCAAACAGTAGATACAGTGCATTCGGAAAGTATTCAGACCCCTACCCCTTTTCCACATTTGGTTACGTTACAGATTTATTCTAAAATGTATAAAATTACATGTTTTCCTCATCAATCTACACACAATACCCTATAATGACAAAGTGAAAACAGATTTTTTTTAAATGTTGCATATGTTGTCATGTTTGTCATTTATTATCATGTCTTGTCCCTGTGCTCCCCATTCTATTCGTTTCCCTCTGCTGGTCTTATTAGGTTCTTTCCCTCTTTCTATCCCTCTCTCTCCCCCTCCCTCTCTCACTCTCTCGCTCTCTCTTCTCTCTATCGTTCCGTTCCTGCTCCCAGCTGTTCCTATTCCCCTAATCATCATTTAGTCTTCCCACACCTGTTCCCGATCCTTTCCCCTGATTAGAGTCCCTATTTCTTCCTTTGTGTTCCGTTCCTGTCCTGTCGGTTCCTTGTTTAGAATTCACCTTGCTGTGATTGTGTATCGCCCTGTCCTGTCGTGTTTTTGCCTTCATCAGATGCTGCGTGTGAGCAGGTGTCTCTGTCAGCTACGGCCTGCGCCTACCCAGCGACCTGCAGTCTGTGGCCGCTTCTCCTGTTATTCCCTCTACAGACTAGAGGATTTCTGTTATTCCCTGTTTGGACATTTCCTGTTAAGGATTCAGGATTTGTCGTTTTCTGTTTGGACTTGAATAAACTCTGTTTCTGTTAAGTCGCTTTTGGGTCCTCTTTCACCTGCATGACAGAAGGAACCGACCAAGGAATGGACCCAGCGACTTCAGACGCTCGTTACACTGCCGTCGAGATCCAAGGAGCCATGCTCGGCAGACACGAGCAGGAATTGTCTGCTGCTCGCCATGCCGTGGAGAACCTGGCCGCTCAGGTTTCCGACCTCTCTGGACAGTTCCAGAGTCTACGTCTCGTGCCACCTGTTACTTCCTGGCCTGCCGAGCCTCCAGAACCTAGGGTTAATAACCCACCTTGCTACTCCGGGCAGCCCACTGAGTGCCGCTCCTTTCTCACGCAGTGTGAGATTGTGTTCTCTCTCCAACCCAACACATACTCTAGAGAGAGAGCTCGGGTTGCTTACGTCATTTCACTCCTTACTGGCCGGGCTCGAGAATGGAGCACAGCTATCTGGGAGGCAAGGGCTGATTGCTCTAACAAGTTCCAGAACTTTAAAGAGGAGATGATTCGGGTTTTTGACCGTTCAGTTTTTGGTGGGGAGGCTTCTAGGGCCCTGGCTTCCTTATGCCAAGGTGAACGGTCCATAACGGATTATTCTATTGAGTTTCGCACTCTTGCTGCCTCTAGTGAGTGGAACGAGCCGGCGCTGCTCGCTCGTTTTCTGGAGGGACTCCACGCAGTGGTTAAGGATGAGATTCTCTCCCGGGAGGTTCCTTCAGATGTGGACTCTTTGATTGCTCTCGCCATCCGCATAGAACGACGGGTAGATCTTCGTCACCGGGCTCGTGGAAGAGAGCTCGCATCAACGGTGCTCTTTTCATGTCTCCTCCGTTACTTTTCTCGGTTCCGTTATTTCCGCTGAAGGCATTCAGATGGATTCCGCTAAGGTCCAAGCTGTCAGTGATTGGCCTGTTCCAAGGTCACGTGTCGAGTTGCAGCGCTTTTTAGGTTTCGCTAATTTCTATCGGCGTTTCATTCGTAATTTCGGTCAAGTTGCTGCCCCTCTCACAGCTCTTACTTCTGTCAAGACGTGTTTTAAGTGGTCCGGTTCCGCCCAGGGAGCTTTTGATCTTCTAAAAGAACGTTTTACGTCCGCTCCTATCCTCGTTACTCCTGACGTCACTAGACAATTCATTGTCGAGGTTGACGCTTCAGAGGTAGGCGTGGGAGCCATTCTATCCCAGCGCTTCCAGTCTGACGATAAGGTTCATCCTTGCGCTTATTTTTCTCATCGCCTGTCGCCATCTGAGCGCAACTATGATGTGGGTAACCGTGAACTGCTCGCCATCCGCTTAGCCCTAGGCGAATGGCGACAGTGGTTGGAGGGGCGACCGTTCCTTTTGTCGTTTGGACAGACCATAAGAACCTTGAGTACATCCGTTCTGCCAAACGACTTAATGCCCGTCAAGCTCGTTGGGCGTTGTTTTTCGCTCGTTTCGAGTTTGTGATTTCTTACCGTCCGGGTAGCAAGAACACCAAGCCTGATGCCTTATCCCGTCTGTTTAGTTCTTCTGTGGCTTCTACTGATCCCGAGGGGATTCTTCCTTATGGGCGTGTTGTCGGGTTAACAGTCTGGGGAATTGAAAGACAGGTTAAGCAAGCACTCACGCACACTGCGTCGCCGCGCGCTTGTCCTAGTAACCTCCTTTTCGTTCCTGTTTCCACTCGTCTGGCTGTTCTTCAGTGGGCTCACTCTGCCAAGTTAGCTGGTCATCCCGGTGTTCGAGGCACTCTTGCGTCTATTCGCCAGCGCTTTTGGTGGCCGACTCAGGAGCGTGACACGCGCCGTTTCGTGGCTGCTTGTTCGGACTGCGCGCAGACTAAGTCGGGTAACTCTCCTCCTGCCGGTCGTCTCAGACCGCTCCCCATTCCTTCTCGACCATGGTCTCACATCGCCTTAGACTTCATTACCGGTCTGCCTTTGTCTGCGGGGAAGACTGTGATTCTTACGGTTGTCGATAGGTTCTCTAAGGCGGCACATTTCATTCCCCTCGCTAAACTTCCTTCCGCTAAGGAGACGGCACAAATCATTATTGAGAATGTATTCAGAATTCATGGCCTCCCGTTAGACGCCGTTTCAGACAGAGGCCCGCAATTCACGTCACAGTTTTGGAGGGAGTTCTGTCGTTTGATTGGTGCGTCCGTCAGTCTCTCTTCCGGGTTTCATCCCCAGTCTAACGGTCAAGCAGAGAGGGCCAATCAGACGATTGGTCGCATACTACGCAGCCTTTCTTTCAGAAACCCTGCGTCTTGGGCAGAACAGCTCCCCTGGGCAGAATACGCTCACAATTCGCTTCCTTCGTCTGCTACCGGGTTATCTCCGTTTCAGAGTAGTCTGGGTTACCAGCCTCCTCTGTTCTCATCCCAGCTTGCCGAGTCCAGCGTTCCCTCCGCTCAAGCGTTTGTCCAACGTTGTGAGCGCACCTGGAGGAGGGTGAGGTCTGCACTTTGCCGTTACAGGGCACAGACGGTGAGAGCCGCCAATAAACGCAGGATTAAGAGTCCAAGGTATTGTTGCGGCCAGAGAGTGTGGCTTTCCACTCGCAACCTTCCTCTTACGACAGCTTCTCGTAAGTTGACTCCGCGGTTCATTGGTCCGTTCCGTGTCTCCCAGGTCGTCAATCCTGTCGCTGTGCGACTGCTTCTTCCGCGACATCTTCGTCGCGTCCATCCTGTCTTCCATGTCTCCTGTGTTAAGCCCTTTCTTCGCACCCCCGTTCGTCTTCCCTCCCCCCTCCCGTCCTTGTCGAGAGCGCACCTATTTACAAGGTACATAAGATCATGGACATGCGTTCTCGGGGACGGGGTCACCAATACTTAGTGGATTGGGAGGGTTACGGTCCTGAGGAGAGGAGTTGGGTTCCGTCTCGGGACGTGCTGGACCGTTCACTCATCGATGATTTCCTCCGTTGCCGCCAGGATTCCTCCTCGAGTGCGCCAGGAGGCGCTCGGTGAGTGGGGGGTACTGTCATGTTTGTCATTTATTATCATGTCTTGTCCCTGTGCTCCCCATTCTATTCGTTTCCCTCTGCTGGTCTTATTAGGTTCTTTCCCTCTTTCTATCCCTCTCTCTCCCCCTCCCTCTCTCACTCTCTCGCTCTCTCTTCTCTCTATCGTTCCGTTCCTGCTCCCAGCTGTTCCTATTCCCCTAATCATCATTTAGTCTTCCCACACCTGTTCCCGATCCTTTCCCCTGATTAGAGTCCCTATTTCTTCCTTTGTGTTCCGTTCCTGTCCTGTCGGTTCCTTGTTTAGAATTCACCGTGCTGTGATTGTGTATCGCCCTGTCCTGTCGTGTTTTTGCCTTCATCAGATGCTGCGTGTGAGCAGGTGTCTCTGTCAGCTACGGCCTGCGCCTACCCGAAGCGACCTGCAGTCTGTGGCCGCTTCTCCTGTTATTCCCCTCTACAGACTAGAGGATTTCTGTTATTCCCTGTTTGGACATTTCCTGTTAAGGATTCAGGATTTGTCGTTTTCTGTTTGGACTTGAATAAACTCTGTTTCTGTTAAGTCGCTTTTGGGTCCTCTTTCACCTGCATGACATATGTATTCAATATAAAAAACTGAAATACCTTATTTCCATATGTATTCAGACCGTTTGCTATGAGACTCGAAATTGAGCAAAGATGCATCCTGTTCCATTGAACGTCCTTGAGATGATTCAACAATTTGATTGGATTCCACCTGTGGTAAATTCAATTGATTGGACATGGTTTGGAGAGGCAGTTGACCATGCATGTCAGAACAATAACCAAGCCATGAGGTCAAATGAATTGTCCGTAGAGCTCCGAGACAGGATTGTGTAGAGGCACATCTGGGGAAGGGTACCAAAACATTTCTGCAGCATTGAAGGTCCCCAAGAACACAGTGGCTTCCACCATTCTTAAATGGAAGAAGTTTGGAACCACCAAGACTCTTCTTAGAGCTGGCCGCCTGTCAAACTGAGCAATCTGGGGAGAAGGGCCTTGGTCAGGGAGGTGACCAAAAACCCAATGGTCACTCTGACAAAGCTGCAGAGTTCCTCTGTGGAGATGAGAGAACCTTCCAGAAGGACAACCATCTCTGCAGCACTCCACCAATCAGGCCTTTATGTTAGAGGGGCCAGACAGAAGCCACTCCTCAGTAAAAGGCACATGGCAGCCCGCATGGAGTTAATCAAAAGGAACCTAAAGGATTCTCAGACCATAAGAAGCAAGATTCTCTGGTCTGATGAAACCAAGATTGAAATCTTTGGCTTGAATGCCAAGCATCATGTCTGGAGGAAACCTGGCACCATCCCTACGGTGAACCATGGCAGCAGGATCATGCTGTTGGGATGATTTTTAGAGGCAGGGACTGGGAGACTAGTCACGATCGAGGGAAAGATGAACAGAGCAAATTACAGAGAGATTATTGATGAAAACCTGCTCCAGAGTGCTCAGGACCTCAGACTGGGACAAAGGTTCCCCTTCCAACAGGACCCTAAGCAAGCAGCCAAGACAATACAGGGGTGGCTTTCGGACATGTCCTTGAGTGGCCCAGCCATAGCCTGGACTTGAACCCAATCTAAGATCTCTGGAGAGACCTGAAAATAGCTGTGCAGCGATGCTCCCCATCCAACCTGACAGAGCTTGAGAGTATCTGCAGAGTAGAATGGGAGAAACTCCCCAAATACAGGTGTGCCCAACTTGTAGCCTCATACCCAAGAAGACTCAAGGCTGTAATCGCTGCCGAAAGTGCTTCAACAAAGTACTGAGTAAAGGGTCTGAATACTTATGTAAATGTGATATTCTAGAAAAGTTTTGTATTAAAAATAAAATCTAAAAACTTGTTTATGCTTTGTCATTATGGGGTACTGTGTGTAGATTGATGAGGATTATTCTTTTTAAAATCCATTTTAGAATAAGGCTGTAATGTAACAATGTGTAAAAAGTCTGAATACTTTGTGAATGCACTGTACACCTCCTTTAAATGTTGATATCTGGTTGCATTGTCAAAGGAACACAATTCAACATGACTTTTGTCAAGACAACAAATAGTGTAATGTTAAGGCTATCTTTTAAACTAATGTAACAGTAATTATTCAAATTTGTAACACATTTGAAGTCGGAAGTTTACATACACTTAGGTTGGAGTCATTAAAACTCATTTTTCAACCACGCCACACATTTCTTGTTAACATACTATAGTTTTGGCAAGTCAGTTAGGACATCTACTTTGTGCATGACACAATACATTTTTTCCAACAATTGTTTACAGACAGATTGTTTCACTTATAATTCACTGTATCACAATTCCAGTGGGTCAGAAATGTACATACAGTCGTGGCCAAAAGTTTTGAGAATGACACGAATATTAATTTTCACAAAGTCTGCTGCCTCAGTTTGTATGATGGTAATTTGCATATACTCCAGAATGTTATGAAGAGTGATCAGATGAATTGCTATGAATTGCAAAGTCCCTATTTGCCATGCAAATGAACTGAATCCCCCAAAAACATGCATTTCAGCCCTGCCACAAAAGGACCAGCGGACATCATGTCAGTGATTCTCTCGTTAACACTGCTGTGAGTGATGATGAGGACAAGGCTGGAGATCACTTTGTCATGCTGATTGAGTTCGAAAAACAGACTGGAAGCTTCAAAAGGAGAGTGGTGCTTGGAATCATTGTTCTTCCCCTGTCAACCATGGTTACCTGCAAGGAAACACGTGCTGTCATCATTGCTTTGCACAATAAGGGCTTTACAGGCAAGGATATTGCTGCCAGTAAGATTGCACCTAAATCAACCATTTATCGGATCATTACCAACTTCAAGGAGAGCATTTCATGGCCACGAACTTGTGGTCAATCCTCAAGAGGCGGGTGGACAAACAAAACTCCACAAATTCTGACAAACTCCAAGCATTGATTATGCAAGAATGGGCTGCCATCAGTCAGGATGTGGCCCAGAAGTTAATTGACAGCATGCCAGGGCGGTTTGCAGAGGTCTTGAAAAAGAAGGGTCAACACTGCAAATATTGACTCTTTGCATCAACTTCATGTAATAGTCAATAAAAGCCTTTGACACCTCTGAAATGCTTGTAATTATATTTCAGTATTCCATAGTAACATCAGACAAAAATATCTAAAGACAATGAAGCAGCAAACTATGTGGAAATTAATATTTGTGTCATTCTCACAACTGTTCACTAAGTTGACTGTGCCTTCAAACAGCTTAGAACATTCCAGAAAATTATATCATGGGTTTAGAAGCTTCTGATAGGCTAATTGACATAATTTGAGTCAATTGGAGATGTACCTGTGGATGTATTTCAAGGCCTACCTTCAAACTCAGTGCCTTTTTGCTTGACATCATGGTAAAATCAAAAGAAATCAGAAAATTGTAGACCTCCACAAGTCTGGTTCATCTTTGGGAGCAATTTCCAAATGCCTGAAGGTACCACGTTCACCTGTACTGTCATGCAGGTGAAAGAGGACCCAAAAGCGACTTGGCGAAAACAGAGTCTTTAATCCAGTAAAGTAAATACAATCAAAAAACACAACTTTCACTCGAAAAGACGAGGACAAACTGGAGACTCGATCTTGAACAGCAGGTGAACAGCAGGTTGCCTCGGGAAGGCACTTGAACCAGACAGACTCAGACACCTGCTCACCACGCAGCATCTGAGGAAAACACGACACGACAGGGCGATACACAAACACAGCACGGTGAATTCTAGACAAGGAACCGACAGGGCAGAAACGAATAACAAGGAGAGAAATAGGGACTCTAATCAGGGAAAAGGATCGGGAACAGGTGTGGGAAGGCTAAATGATGATTAGGGGAATAGGAACAGCTGGGAGCAGGAACGGAACGATAGAGAGAAGAGAGAGCGAGAGAGTGAGAGAGGGAGGGGGAGAGAGAGGGATAGAAAGAGGGAAAGAACCTAATAAGACCAGCAGAGGGAAACGAATAGAATGGGGAGCACAGGGACAAGACATGATAATAAATGACAAAACATGACAGTACCCCCCACTCACCGAGCGCCTCCTGGCGCACTCGAGGAGGAATCCTGGCGGCAACGGAGGAAATCATCAATGAGTGAACGGTCCAGCACGTCCCGAGACGGAACCCAACTCCTCTCCTCAGGACCGTAACCCTCCCAATCCACTAAGTATTGGTGACCCCGTCCCCGAGAACGCATGTCCATGATCTTATGTACCTTGTAAATAGGTGCGCTCTCGACAAGGACGGGAGGGGGCGAGGAAGACGAACGGGAGTGCGAAGAAAGGGCTTGACACAGGAGACATGGAAGACAGGATGGACGCGACGAAGATGTCGCGGAAGAAGCAGTCGCACAGCGACAGGATTGACGACCTGGGAGACACGGAACGGACCAATGAACCGCGGAGTCAACTTACGAGAAGCTGTCGTAAGAGGAAGGTTGCGAGTGGAAAGCCACACTCTCTGGCCGCAACAATACCTTGGACTCTTAATCCTGCGTTTATTGGCGGCTCTCACAGTCTGTGCCCTGTAACGGCAAAGTGCAGACCTCACCCTCCTCCAGGTGCGCTCACAACGTTGGACAAACGCTTGAGCGGAGGGAACGCTGGACTCGGCAAGCTGGGATGAGAACAGAGGAGGCTGGTAACCCAGACTACTCTGAAACGGAGATAACCCGGTAGCAGACGAAGGAAGCGAATTGTGAGCGTATTCTGCCCAGGGGAGCTGTTCTGCCCAAGACGCAGGGTTTCTGAAAGAAAGGCTGCGTAGTATGCGACCAATCGTCTGATTGGCCCTCTCTGCTTGACCGTTAGACTGGGGATGAAACCCGGAAGAGAGACTGACGGACGCACCAATCAAACGACAGAACTCCCTCCAAAACTGTGACGTGAATTGCGGGCCTCTGTCTGAAACGGCGTCTAACGGGAGGCCATGAATTCTGAATACATTCTCGATAATGATTTGTGCCGTCTCCTTAGCGGAAGGAAGTTTAGCGAGGGGAATGAAATGTGCCGCCTTAGAGAACCTATCGACAACCGTAAGAATCACAGTCTTCCCCGCAGACAAAGGCAGACCGGTAATGAAGTCTAGGGCGATGTGAGACCATGGTCGAGAAGGAATGGGGAGCGGTCTGAGACGACCGGCAGGAGGAGAGTTACCCGACTTAGTCTGCGCGCAGTCCGAACAAGCAGCCACGAAACGGCGCGTGTCACGCTCCTGAGTCGGCCACCAAAAGCGCTGGCGAATAGACGCAAGAGTGCCTCGAACACCGGGATGACCAGCTAACTTGGCAGAGTGAGCCCACTGAAGAACAGCCAGACGAGTGGAAACAGGAACGAAAAGGAGGTTACTAGGACAAGCGCGCGGCGACGCAGTGTGCGTGAGTGCTTGCTTAACCTGTCTTTCAATTCCCCAGACTGTTAACCCGACAATAATATATGCCATTTAGCAGACGCTTTTATCCAAAGCGACTTACAGTCATGTGTGCATACATTCTACGAATGGGTGGTCCCGGGGATCGACAACACGCCCATAAGGAAGAATCCCCTCGGGATCAGTAGAAGCCACAGAAGAACTAAACAGACGGGATAAGGCATCAGGCTTGGTGTTCTTGCTACCCGGACGGTAAGAAATCACAAACTCGAAACGAGCGAAAAACAACGCCCAACGAGCTTGACGGGCATTAAGTCGTTTGGCAGAACGGATGTACTCAAGGTTCTTATGGTCTGTCCAAACGACAAAAGGAACGGTCGCCCCCTCCAACCACTGTCGCCATTCGCCTAGGGCTAAGCGGATGGCGAGCAGTTCACGGTTACCCACATCATAGTTGCGCTCAGATGGCGACAGGCGATGAGAAAAATAAGCGCAAGGATGAACCTTATCGTCAGACTGGAAGCGCTGGGATAGAATGGCTCCCACGCCTACCTCTGAAGCGTCAACCTCGACAATGAATTGTCTAGTGACGTCAGGAGTAACGAGGATAGGAGCGGACGTAAAACGTTCTTTTAGAAGATCAAAAGCTCCCTGGGCGGAACCGGACCACTTAAAACACGTCTTGACAGAAGTAAGAGCTGTGAGAGGGGCAGCAACTTGACCGAAATTACGAATGAAACGCCGATAGAAATTAGCGAAACCTAAAAAGCGCTGCAACTCGACACGTGACCTTGGAACGGGCCAATCACTGACAGCTTGGACCTTAGCGGAATCCATCTGAATGCCTTCAGCGGAAATAACGGAACCGAGAAAAGTAACGGAGGAGACATGAAAAGAGCACTTCTCAGACTTTACGTAGAGACAATTCTCTAAAAGGCGCTGTAGAACACGTCGAACGTGCTGAACATGAATCTCGAGTGACGGAGAAAAAATCAGGATATCGTCAAGATAGACAAAAACAAAGATGTTCAGCATGTCTCTCAGAACATCATTAACTAATGCCTGAAAAACAGCTGGCGCATTGGCGAGACCGAACGGCAGAACCCGGTACTCAAAATGCCCTAACGGAGTGTTAAACGCCGTTTTCCACTCGTCCCCCTCTCTGATGCGCACGAGATGGTAAGCGTTACGAAGGTCCAACTTAGTAAAGCACCTGGCTCCCTGCAGAATCTCGAAGGCTGATGACATAAGGGGAAGCGGATAACGATTCTTAACCGTTATGTCATTCAGCCCTCGATAATCCACGCAGGGGCGCAGAGTACCGTCCTTCTTCTTAACAAAAAGAACCCCGCCCCGGCCGGAGAGGAAGAAGGCACTATGGTACCGGCGTCAAGAGACACAGACAAATAATCCTCGAGAGCCTTACGTTCGGGAGCCGACAGAGAGTATAGTCTACCCCGAGGAGGAGTGGTCCCCGGAAGGAGATCAATACTACAATCATACGACCGGTGAGGAGGAAGGGAGTTGGCTCGGGACCGACTGAAGACCGTGCGCAGATCATGATATTCCTCCGGCACTCCTGTCAAATCGCCAGGTTCCTCCTGATAAGTAGGGACAGAAGAAACGGGAGGGATGGCAGACATTAAACACTTCACATGACAAGAAACGTTCCAGGATAGGATAGAATTACTAGACCAATTAATAGAAGGATTATGACATACTAGCCAGGGATGACCCAAAACAACAGGTGTAAACGGTGAACGGAAAATCAAAAAAGAAATAGTCTCACTGTGGTTACCAGATACTGTGAGGGTTAAAGGTAGTGTCTCAAATCTGATACTGGGAAGATGACTACCATCTAAGGCGAACATGGGCGTAGGCTTCTCTAACTCTCTGAAAGGAATGTCATGTTTCCGAACCCATGCTTCGTCCATGAAACAACCCTCAGCCCCAGATTCTATCAAGGCACTACATGTAGCACCCGAACCGGTCCAGCGTAGATGGACCGACAAAGTAGTACAGGATTTTGATGGAGAGACTTGAGTAGTTGCGCTCACCTGTAGCCCTCCGCTTACAGATGAGCTCTGGCTTTTACTGGACATGAATTAACAAAATGTCCAGCAACTCCGCAATAGAGGCACAGGCGGTTGGTGATCCTCCGTTCCCTCTCCTTAGTCGAGATGCGAATCCCTCCCAGCTGCATGGGCTCAGTCTCTGAGCCAGAGGAGGGAGATGGTTGCGATGCGGAGCAGGGAAACACCGTTGATGCGAGCTCTCTTCCACGAGCCCGGTGACGAAGATCTACCCGTCGTTCTATGCGGATGGCGAGAGCAATCAAAGAGTCCACATCTGAAGGAACCTCCCGGGAGAGAATCTCATCCTTAACCACTGTGTGGAGTCCCTCCAGAAAACGAGCGAGCAGCGCCGGCTCGTTCCACTCACTAGAGGCAGCAAGAGTGCGAAACTCAATAGAATAATCCGTTATGGACCGTTCACCTTGGCATAAGGAAGCCAGGGCCCTAGAAGCCTCCCCACCAAAAACTGAACGGTCAAAAACCCGAATCATCTCCTCTTTAAAGTTCTGGAACTTGTTAGAGCAATCAGCCCTTGCCTCCCAGATAGCTGTGCCCCATTCTCGAGCCCGGCCCGTAAGGAGTGAAATGACGTAAGCAACCCGAGCTCTCTCTCTAGAGTATGTGTTGGGTTGGAGAGAGAACACAATCTCACACTGCGTGAGAAAGGAGCGGCACTCAGTGGGCTGCCCGGAGTAGCAAGGTGGGTTATTAACCCTAGGTTCTGGAGGCTCGGCAGGCCAGGAAGTAACAGGTGGCACGAGACGTAGACTCTGGAACTGTCCAGAGAGGTCGGAAACCTGAGCGGCCAGGTTCTCCACGGCATGGCGAGCAGCAGACAATTCCTGCTCGTGTCTGCCGAGCATGGCTCCTTGGATCTCGACGGCAGTGTAACGAGCGTCTGAAGTCGCTGGGTCCATTCCTTGGTCGGTTCCTTCTGTCATGCAGGTGAAAGAGGACCCAAAAGCGACTTGGCGAAAACAGAGTCTTTAATCCAGTAAAGTAAATACAATCAAAAAACACAACTTTCACTCGAAAAGACGAGGACAAACTGGAGACTCGATCTTGAACAGCAGGTGAACAGCAGGTTGCCTCGGGAAGGCACTTGAACCAGACAGACTCAGACACCTGCTCACCACGCAGCATCTGAGGAAAACACGACACGACAGGGCGATACACAAACACAGCACGGTGAATTCTAGACAAGGAACCGACAGGGCAGAAACGAATAACAAGGAGAGAAATAGGGACTCTAATCAGGGAAAAGGATCGGGAACAGGTGTGGGAAGGCTAAATGATGATTAGGGGAATAGGAACAGCTGGGAGCAGGAACGGAACGATAGAGAGAAGAGAGAGCGAGAGAGTGAGAGAGGGAGGGGGAGAGAGAGGGATAGAAAGAGGGAAAGAACCTAATAAGACCAGCAGAGGGAAACGAATAGAATGGGGAGCACAGGGACAAGACATGATAATAAATGACAAAACATGACATGTACAAACAATAGTACGCAAGTATAGACACCATTGGACCACACAGCCATCATACCACTCAGGAAGGTGATGCGTTCTATCTCCTAGAGATGAACGTACTTTGGTGAGAAAAGTGTAAATCAATCTCAGAACAACAGCAAAGAACCTTGTGAAGATGCTGGAGAAAACAGGTACAAAAGTATCTATATCCACAGTAAAACGAGTCCTATATTGACATAACCTCAAAGGCTGCTCAGCAAGTGTCACGCCCTGGTCGTAGTATTTTGTGTTTTTCTTCATGTATTTGGTCAGGCCAGGGTGTGACATGGGTTTTTTGTATGTGGTGTGTAGATAGTGGGATTGTAGCTTAGTGGGGTGTTCTAGGTTAGTCTATGGTTGTCTGAAGTGGTTCTCAATCAGAGGCAGGTGTTTATCGTTGTCTCTGATTGGGAACCATATTTAGGCAGCCATATTCTTTGGTTGTATTGTGGGTGATTGTCCTGAGTGTCTCGATGTCCTTGTGCTGTGTTAGTTGACACAAGTATAGGCTGTTTTCGGTTTTCGTTTCGTTTATTGTTTTGTAGTGTTTGTGTTTATTCGTGTTTACGTTGTGTGATTAAACATGGATCGCAATATACACGCTGCAGTTTGGTCCGACTCTCCTTCACCACATGAAAACCGTGACAGCTAGCCACTGCTCCAAAACCGCCATAAAAAAGTCAGACTACGGTTTGCAACTGCACATGGGGACAAAGATCGTACATTTTGGAGAAATGTCCTCTGGTCTGATGAAACAAAAATATGGCCATAACGACCACCGTTACGTTTGGAGTCAAAAGGGGGAGGCTTGTAAGCCGAAGAACACCATCCCAACCGTGGAGCACGGGGGTGGCAGCATCATGTTGTGGGGGTGCTTTGCTGCAGGAGGGACTGGTGCACTTCACAAAATAGATTGCATCATGAGGAAGGAAAATTACGTGGATATATTGAAGCAACATCTCAAGACATCAGTCAGGAAGTTAAAGCTTGGTGGCAAATGGGTCTTCCAAATAGACAATGACCCCAAGCATACTTCCAAAGTTGTGGAAAAATAGCTTAAGGACAGCAAAGTCAAGGTATTGGAGCGGCCATCACAAAACCCTGACCTCAATCCCATAGAAAATTTGCGGGCAAAGAATTGAAAAAGCATGTGCGAGCAAGGAAGCCTACAAACCTGTCAGGAAGAATGGGCCAAAATGTACCCAACTTATTGTGGAAAGCTTGTAGCAGGCTATCGCAAACATTTGACCCAAGTTAAACAATTTAAAGGCAATGCTACAAAGCCCTGACCTCAATCCTATCTAAAATTTGTGGGCAGAACTGAAAAATGAAAAAGCGTGTGCGAGCAAGGAAGCCTACAAACCTGACTCAGTTACCCCAGCTCTGTCAGGAGGAATGGGCCAAGATTCACCCAACTTATGGGAAGCTTCTGGAAGGTAACCTGAAATGTTTGACCCAAGTTAAACAATTTAAAGGCAATGATACCAAAAACTAATTGAGTGTATATAAACTTTTTATTTATTTATTTATTATTATTATTATAAAAAATGTTACCCCCTTTTCTCCCCAATTTCGTCGTATCCAATTGTTAGTAGTTACTTTCTTGTCTCATCGCTACAACTCCCATACGGGCTTGGGAGAGACGAAGGTCGAAAGCCATGCGTCCTCCGAAACACAACCCAACCAAGCCGCACTGCTTCTTAACACAGCGCGCATCCAGCCTGGAAGCCAGCCGCACCAATGTGTCGGAGGAACCACCGTGCAACTGGCGACCTGGTTAGCGTGCACTGCACCCAGCCCGCCACAGGAGTCGCAAGTGCGCGATGAGACAAGGATATCCCTATCGGCCAAACCCTCCCTAACCCGGACGACGCTAGGCCAATTGTGCGTCACCACCTGGACCTCCCGGTCGCGGCCGGCTGCGACAGAGCCTGGGCGTGAACCCAGAGTCTCTGGTGGCACCGCTAGCACTGCGATGCAGTGCCCTAGACCACTGCGCTTCCCGGGAGGCCCGAGTGTATGTAAACATTTGACCCACTGGGAATGTGATGAATGAAATAAAAGCTGAAATAAATCATTCTCTCTACTATCTGACATTTCACATTCTTAACATAAAGTGGTGATACTAACTGACCTAAAACGGGGAGTTTTTACTAGGATTAAATGTCAGGAATTGTGAAAAACTGAGTTTAAATGTATTTGGCTAAGGTGTATGTAAACTTCGACTTCAACTGTAATCATAGAAAGTGTGCGTGTTCGGATTCGCAGGCCTGTGTAGATCTTCACGATTGCTATAATAATCTGCACTGAATCTCAAACGACATTGCACCATGTATTAAATTGTAATCTCAACTGCAATCCAGGTCATTTGGTTGTGTTATTAGATGAAGCGGCAATGCAAATAGTCTGGGTGGCCATTTGATTAGCTGTTCAGGAGTTTTATTGCTTGGGGGTAGAAGCTGTTAAGTATCCTTTTGGATCTAGACTTGGCGCTCCGGTACCGCTTGCCGTGTGGTAGCAGAGAGAACAGTCTATGACTAAGGTGGCTGGAGTCTTTGACCATTTTTAGGGCCTTCCTCCTTCCTGACACCGCCTGGTATAGAGGTCATGGATGGCAGGAAGCTTGGCCCCAGTGATGTACTGAGCTGTACGCACTACCATCTGTAGTGCCTTGCGGTCGGAGGCCGAGCAGTTGCCATACCAGGCAGTGATGCAACCAGTCAGGATGCTCTCGATCATGCAGCTGTTTAGCTTTTTGATGATCTGAGGGCCCATGCCAAATATTTTCAATCTAGGGGAATAGGCTTTGTTTTGCCCTCTTCACGACTGTCTTGGTGTGTTTGAACCATGATAGTTTGTTGGTGATGTGGACACAAAGGAACTTGAAGCTCTCAACCTGCTCCACTTAAGCCCTATCGATGAGAATGGGGGTGTGCTCGGTCCTCATTTTCCTGTAGTCCACAACCATCTCCTTTGTCTTGATCACGTTGAGGAAGAGGTTGTTGTCCTGGCACCACACGGCCAGGTCTCGGACATCCTCCCTATAGGCTGTCTCATTGTTGTCGGTGATCTCAGGCCTACCACTGTTGTGTCATCAGCAAACATAATGATGGTGTTGGAGTCGTGCCTGTCCGTGCAGTCATGAGTGAACAGGGAGTACAGGAGGGGGCTGAGCACGCACCCCTGAGGGGCCCCCGTGTTGAGGATCAGCGTGGTGGATGGGTTGTTACCTACCCTTACCACCTGGTGGCGGCTCATCAGGAAGTCCAGGATCCAATTGCAGAGGGAGGTCCCAGTCCCAGGGTCCTTAGTTTAGTGATGAGGGCACTATGGTGTTGAACACTGAGCTGTAGTCAATTAATAGCATTTTCACATATGTTTATTTTGTCCAGGTGAGGTGGGAAAGGGCAGTGTGGAGTGCAATAGAGATTGCATCATCTGTGAATCTTTGACAGCCAACATCTGGCTGTCTTTTTGAGAGGGTGAAAATAGGTTGGAATCTCGCTGATCAATGTATTTACCAAATATTACCCAATACTCCACGTTGAAATGACATGGGACTGGCCTTGGTAAAACACAGATTTCTTCTGTAACAACGTGGGAGAGGATGTCAGGTGAAGAGGTGAAGCACAGAAGGAAACAATTCCTTCTCCAACTCCCAGCATGCCTCTGCTGTTTGTCCTGAACCATGTGTAAAGCTTTCTGTCACAGCAAGGGCACCACCAGTCAGACACCACACAGAGAACAGTCAGACACCACATAGAGAACAGTCAGACACCACACAGAGAACAACTCCCACGGAGACACAGACACTTTCCTTTCCAATATATTGTTCCGAGGCAGTCGTTTTAAAGGGTTGGTGTAACAGTAACATGGTTCCTCAAAGGGTTCTCTTATGGGGACAGCTGAATAACCCTTTTAGGTTCTAGGTAGCACTTTTTTTTCTAAGAAAAAAAATAATTATCTAAAAAAAAAAGATTCGATATTGCAATTAGAGTTGACGTAGAGATAATAATTATGCTTTTAACAAAAAATCACCCCGATTAAAAAAGTTAAAGACAGTTGTGTGAATTTAATATCATTATACTCTAACAGCACCATGGTTCATTGTAGTTTGCATGGATAAAAGTGCCTGAGTGTATAAAAATGCATTGAAGTGGGCTGAAGAATTGACAAATTCTGAAAATCGCAGAGGGACATAACAATAGACAGTGAAGTGTTGGACCGTTTTGTTACTGAATTCCTATCTGTGGACCAGTAGTGTATGTGACTTGGCGGATACACTACCCCTCTTTCTACCCCCCGACAAACATACCCAAATATATGCTCATAGCCCAAGAGGAGACAGGATACCTTTGGTATTGAATCACATGGTGGCCTGTGCAAATGGGTGACCAAGTTCATCGTCTTTACATAGAAGTACTCGGAAAAAAGATCAGAATGAAAGAGAGAGAGAGAGAGAGAGAGAGAGAGTGAGAGAGAGAGAGAGAGAGAGACCAGAAGCAGTCCCTGAGGTCTGAAAGAAATTCCCCACATTGGCATGGATGCAGACAGGCAATATTCTCTACATATGGTGCGGTGGTCATACTCTATAAAATCTATTTTGTGTGTCATACAGGGGTCGTATCACACCGCCAAACTACATACTGCATGTGTATCATATTGGTGCTTTTATAATGTGGGTTGCTGTTTCACTTCAATATAATTGAGAATGGCTTGAGTTTTGCATCCTTCCAATTCAACCAGAATTGCTAGAAGTACCCCATGAGAGGTCTTTAATCTCTGTGCGGTATGCACAAGTCTCACAGTAGAATTGCTGATATAGGATCAGTCTTGCCTTTTAGATCATAATCAATAACATCATATGGACAGCGGGGACCTGATCCTTAGTCAGCACTCACACTCTGAAACACTTTTTGAATTCCACTTGAGTACAATGCCCGATAGAAACCTTTTAGAGATCACAGTAAATAGGGAAATTTGATTGGACAATCATGCAACAGGCCTGTAATGACTCATGCGAGATCAGTCTGGGCAGATTGCGTGCACACATCCAGGAAATGTTCATTAAACACAAATCTCATCAGACCGTTCTGACCTCCTACATTTGCTAGCTTCTGTTTTCATCAAGCTCATGAGACTATGTTGGTGTTCATCCAGGCCACTTATGACAATCCCTCCTCGGTGGCCAGGTGAAGCTATTGTATCTGTCTCACTTTAAATATTTGCGGAAGTGAACACTTACAGCGCCTTTAGGTGGGTCTCTGGAAGGGACAAATGGATGAAATCAGTTTCTTTCTAGGTATTGTGATGCAACCTTTTGGGTGCTTACAAGATGGGGACCATCACAACTATGTGTCCCGGGGGGTGGGGGGGAACAACAACAGAGTATCACTATGGTGAAAGTGTTACCTTTAAAGGACAGAGCTAGAGACAGTGACACCCCTGGCAGCCGTGTGTGTTTCTTTGTGTCTGTGTTTCCACCCAACCTCTTCCAGACACTGGTCTCCATATCCAACCCACAATGACCTCCGCCAGAGAACATAAAAAAAACAGCTCTGGTTTAACGGCGCCCTTCTACGTTGCTTCAAGACATGTTTACCTAAGGTCTGTCCCGGTCCCCACAAACCACAATGCTTCTGGCTTATTTTAATGACCCCGGCAAAGGTGGTTATAAAATGGGTGAAAATCATCCCCTTATCCTTTGTGGAGTGCATTTCCTTTTTTCTTCTCTAATGCTACTGGAGTGCCTCTTCTCCCCTCTTCTTCCAGCTGATCAAATAACAAGATTTATAGTAGAAGTTGTTATTCACAACTCCCCCCCCCCCCCCCACACACACACACACAAACACACACACTTTGACCTCTCTATGTCTATTTTCTCCGTTTTTGATTTTGGCCAGATGTGTATAATGTGGAATGAGCACAGATTGCTTTGTCAGGGAAAGGCTGGAAGAACAAATATAGCATGGAATTGTGGAATGGCAGTCTATCAATAACCAGTATTCAGTGTGCACATACTGGAGTGTGAAGACTAAGGACACACACAGACACCGGTTGTGGAATGTTCATCTCTGTTGAAACCTCTCGCTGTCACATACAGAGGAACAGAGCTTTTGAGGAGCTTTATTTACGTAAAATGCTGACTGAGGCAATGCTGACAAAGTAGTCTAGGGGGAAGCGCGAGGGAATAGAGATGTGGGCTGCTGCTGCTTTCCAGGCCTGATGAGGTTCTCTCTCTCTCTGTGTGTGTATGTGCGATGAAACAGAAGCATCGCTGTAAATTAAGTTTCACTTTGCCAAGATGACATTCCCATCACCCCTGGCTAGCACTAGCTGTTTAATGGCTGCTCAAGCTTGATGCTATCTGGCCTCGAGTCAGGGATGCCACAGCTACTCCCCAGCCTCCCCCTTTCTTGACAGACCACGATGGGAGAGTTTAAACATAAACCATCATAAACAATCTCTTAGCATGCTTCAGCTAGAGCTCCAAGTATGTCCACCAATATGCAAAAACAATGATGTACTGTATATGATTTACATACCTTTGAATTGGAACCAAGGATCCAAAAAAGTATTTCTGGCAGTGACAGAAGTTGGGAGGGCTGTAACAAGACAGAGTAGTATGATTGACATGCCATGGCACATATTACTGTATATGCCTATGTGGCATTTTGCACTCCATAAAGAGAGATTATAGACTAAAATGAATCAGTAGTCAAAGACAAATCAAATGGATTTTCTGTAACAATTCTTTAAGTTGTGTAACCATTACAGTGATGCAGAGTCTGACCTTGATGCTTAAAAAGCTATTACAAAGAGGCATGAAGGGTATGAGTCAGAAGTTTTTCCCTCCGACCCCCAACCTTGTGCAATATGGACCCGGGGAAAGATCAGAGATATTGGCTTCTACGGGGGAGTGGGAAAAAGACTCAACGTGAGTGCCGTTTCCCGGAGGAACTAAACCTGGGCGGGAAGAATGTGCGGGACCAGGGATAGCCACCATGGTGCGGATCAGAACCTTCATTCCTGGGGCCATTGTGTAGGGATTATTAGTTGCTAGATAATTAGTTCCCATGTAGTCTGTCTGCACTCCTCCTCTCTTCTCTCTCTTTCTCTTTCTGTCTCACGCTGTCTTTCCCCTCGTCTTTTTGTACCCCTTGTCTGCTCGCTCGCCTTTCCCGAGGTGGGCAATGTTCAAGAAAAGCCACATCGTATAGCCACATGACTCAGCACCCATAGGTTTAGTGACTGGGAGCTTGCTAATGTTAGAGACCTAGAGTTCTATATATTCTCTATTTCTTTGTGTCAGCAACTTTTAGAGTTGAGTATCTCTTATTCAATCTTTTTCTGAGGGCTGTTCTGCCACGAGGGCAGAAACAAATGTGATTGGTTAAGTTTAGGGAAGATTGGTTCAAGACGTTCTCCAGCAATATTTTGTACGTTTATTGTTGAAAAGCGACATCCCAAGTATAAATACAGGAAAGTACACACACCAAAGGTAAAAAAGCATCAAGGAGTTCAGTAGGACTTTCAATGAGTTGGTCTTATGGGAACCCGTGATGTCATCGGCCTCCCCTTGTGCTTGAGGAACATTAGAGTAGCATACAGAACAATAGAGAATAGAGAATAGAGAATTTGTGCTATGCTATGACTAACCTGAACCACCTATTGAGATGTACCTTTTGTTAAATGAGGTGAAAAGGAGACTGGAGTGCCACTTTAAATTTAGGCAAGTAATCCTAATTGGTTAGGGTTAGAAGTTGGGCTAAATTGAGGCAAGATGTGATTGGTTAAGTGTAGGTTAAGGTGTTGGGGTAGGATTCAAATCTGTGACCTTGTGTATGATAACCTGCTTGTTACCATTAATCACCATACATAGCACTTTCATATTCTGTAGTCAAACATATGAAGTGCTACCAAATCATCTTGTCTAAACAGCACAATCCTCATCTTATGACTTGTTTCTTCTAGTCCATAAAAAGAAACTGGTTACATTTTACTAAAAGCCTGCGGGTATAATGCTTTGTAAACTACTTATAAGCATGTACTGTATGAGCCTTTATACAGTAACAACCCTTTGCCCTTCTCCTTTAATGGATTCTCTCTG
Organism: Oncorhynchus gorbuscha; assembly: GCF_021184085.1. NCBI lineage: Eukaryota > Metazoa > Chordata > Actinopteri > Salmoniformes > Salmonidae > Oncorhynchus > Oncorhynchus gorbuscha. The sequence goes on from NC_060187.1 coordinate 59,178,633, forward strand.
ACCTGACTGACTCGAGGACTAGCTCTGGCGCTGTAGCACTGGCATCCTTGGCAAACCACAACACTCCCTTCACTGTGGACCCGAGGACCTGTAAATTAGAACCAAGGTTCCCCCAAGCTCCCTTTTGATAAATGGGTTGCGGCGGCTAACAGTGTTTTTCAACCGGGCAGTGCAGAGCGTTTGGCATCACCACGACCGTCTCGCTGTGCTGGACCCCAAACGCAGGGCGTTTTGGTGTTACTGAGGTCGTTCAGCCCTAGTTCTCTCCCTGTCTGGAGAAGAAGAGCGAGAACGATAGAGAGAGAGAGGGAAGAGAGGCAGAGGGATGCCCTGCTTCACCCTGAGATGTGTTTATCAGACCTAGGTTCAAGTACTATTTGAAATATTTAAAATACTTTTGAGCATTTACTTTGGTCTGCTTGGAGTGCCAGGTGGGCGTGGTCTGCACCTTTGGGATGGGCAAGCAGGCAAGCACAATCAAGCACAGCTGAAGTATTTGAAATGATTTCAAATAGTATTTCAACCCAGGTCTGGTGCTTATTCTACAGAACGTTGTGACGGAGCCATATCGTGTTGAACAGCCCAGGGCCTAGTAGCCTATTCATGGGCTTTTTCATGCCTCACCTACTTTCTCAAACATTCCATAATTCTTGCACAATTAACTTTGGTGGTGGAAGTGGATGTGAGCTCCCTTAGATCACTGTTTCCAGTCGCTCAAACTTGGACACCATTTTGACATGTTTAAACGTTTCCGCTTCCCCGTCATTTGATTGAGGTGTAAAAACAAGATCAGCAAGATATGGTAGATGATGTCGATTTGGAGGTGCATTTTGATGTCAGGACATACAGTGCATTCGGAAAGTATTTAAGGTCCCCAAGAACACAGTGGCCTCCATCCTTCTTAAGTGAAAATAATGCCCCCTAGCCTTAAACCTATTGATGTTACATTGGGCTGAGTTAATGGAATATGAATGACAGTCATCCATTATGCTTTAATAGAATTAAGGTCGTGCTCATAAAAGAAAATGTCACCAACCGCCACTGATCTGTGTGTGTGTGTACAGTTGAAGTCAGAAGTTTACATACACCTTAGCCAAATACATTTAAACTCAGTTTTTCACAATTCCTGACATTTAATCCCAGTAAACATTCCCTGTTTTAGGTCAGTTAGAATCACCAAGTTATTTTAAGAATGTGAAATTTGGTATCATTGCCTTTAAATTATTTAACTTGGGTCAAATGTGTCAGGTAGCCATCCACAAGGTTCCCACAATAAGTTGGGTGAATTTTGGCCCATTCCTGCTGACAGAGCTGGTGTAACTAGGCCAGGTTTGTAGGCCTCCTTGCTCGCACACGCTTTTTCAGTTCTGCCCACAAATGTTCTATGGGATTGAGGTAAGGCTTTGTGACTGCCACTCCAATGGTGGTAGGTGAACATCTTACTTTTATTAAAATGAACACCGAAAAAAACAACAACAGAAAACAAAACTAACATAAAGTTCTGCAGGCTACACAGCAACTATACAAAATCAAGATTCCACAAACTAAGGTGGGGAAAAAGGCTGCCTTAGTATGATCCCCAATGAAGAGACAACGATAGACAGCTGCCTCTGATTGGGAACCATACCAGGCCAAACAAAAAAATAGGAAAACTTCATTGCCCACCCTAGTCACACCCTGACCTAACCAAAATAAGAGAAACTGAAAGGATCTAAACCTGAACCTATAGGGGAGGGTCCAGGTGGGCATCTACCCTTGGTGGCGGCTCCGGTGCGGGATGCAGACCCGCTCCACTCGTGGCTCCGCCAACTTCGGTGGCGCCTCTGGTGTGGACATCGTCGCCGGGGACTCCGGACCGTAGATCATCGCCAGGGATTCCGGACCGTAGATCGTTGCCGGGGATTCCGGACCGTAGATGGTCGCCGGGGACTCCGGACTGGGAACCCCCGCTTGAGGCTCCAGACTGGGAACCGTCTCTGGAGGCTCCGGACTGGGAACCGTCTCTGGAGGCTCCGGACTTGGAACCGATGCGGGAGGCTCCTGACTGGGAACCCTCGCTGGAGGCTCTGGACTGGGAACCCTCACTGGAGGCTCTGCGCCATGGATCATCACTGAAGGCTTCCGGCCATGGATCATCACTGGAGGCTTCGGGCCATGGATGATCACTGCAGGCACTGGGCCTTGGATCATCACTAGAGGCTTCGGGCCATGGATCATCACTGCAGGCTCCGGACCATGGATCATCACTGGAGGCTTTGGGCCATTGATCATCACTGCAGGCTCCGGGCAATGGATCATCACTGCAGGCTTTGTGCCATGGAACATCACTGGAGGCTTTGGGCCATGGATCATCACTGCAGGCTCCGGGCCATGGATCATCACTGCAGGCTTCTTGCCATGGATCATCACTGCAGGTTTCTTGACATTGATCATCACTGGAGGCTTCGGGCCATGGATCATCACTGGAGGCTTCAGGCCATGGATCATCACTGTAGGCTTCGGACTGGGAACCCTCACAGGAGGCTCCGGACTGCGGAGGCGCACTGGAGGCCTGGCGCGTGGAGCCGGCACAGGGCGTACCAGGCTGGGGAGACGCACTGGAGGTCTGGAGCGTAGAGCTGGCACAACCGGTCCTGGCTGGATGCTCACTTTAGCCCGGCAAGTGCGGGGCGCTGGCACAGGATACACTGGGCTGTGAAGGCGCACTGGAAACACAGTGCGTAGAGCCGGCGCAGGATATCCTGGTCCGAGGAGGCGTACTGGAGACCAGGAACACTGAGCCGGCACAACCCGTCCTGGCTGGATGCTCATTTTCGCATGGCAAGTGCAGGGAGCTGGCACGGAGCGCACCGGGCTGTGAATGCGCACTGGAGACACAGTGCGTATCACTGCATAACATGGTGCCTGAACGGTCACACACTCCTTAAAGCGAGTGCAGGGAGTTGGCTCTGGTCTGAAACTTGGCTCTGCCAACCACCCCGTGTGCCACCCCAAAAAAATGTTTTGGCGAACATCTTACCTTTATTAAAATGAACACTGAAAAAAAATAAAAATACAAAAAGAACATTAAGTTCTTCAGGCTACACAGCAACTATACAAAATCAAGATCCCACAAACTAAGGTGAGAAAAAGGCTACCTAAGTATGATCCCCAATCAGACAATGATAGACAGCTGCCTCTGACTGGGAATCATACCAGGCCAAACAAAGAAATAGGAAAACTAGATTGCCCACCCTAGTCACACCCTGACCTAACCAAAATAGAGAAACTAAAAGGATCTCCAAGGTCAGGGCGTGACAGATATAGATACTTTTGTGCCTGTTTCCTCCAGCATCTTCACAAAGTGCTGTTTTTCTGGGATTGGTTTGGACTTTTCGCACCAAAATATGTTCATCTCTAGGAGACAGAACGCATCTCCTTCCTGAGCGGTATGACGGCTGCGTGGTCCCATGGTGTTTATACTTGCGTACTATTGTTTGTACAGATTAACGTGGTACCTTCAGGCGTTTGTAAATTGCTCCCAAGGATGAACCTGTCTCGTGGAGGTGTACAATTTCTTTCTGATGTCTTGGCTGATTTCTTTTGATTTACCCATGATGTCAAGCAGAGGCACTGAGTTTGAAGGTAGGCCTTAAAATACATCGACAGGTACACCTCCAAATGACTCAAATGATGTCAATTAGCCTATTAGAAGCTTCTAAAGACATGGTATAATTTTCTGGAATTTTCCAAGCTGTTTAAAGGCACAGTCAACTTAGTCTATGTAAACTTCTGACCCATTGGAATTGTGATACAGTGAATTAATCTGTCTGTAAACAATCGTTGGAAAAATGACTTGTGTCATGCACAAAGTAGATGTTCTAACTGACTTGCCAAAACTATAGTTTGTTAACAAGACATTTGTGGAGTGGTTGAAAAACTAGTCTTAATGACTCCAACCTAAGTGTATGTAAACTTCAACTGTATGTGCTTATGTGTGTGTGCGTGTGCATGACATGTTTTAAAAATCATGGGAAGGGAGCTTGCTCGTTTACCTTTTCCTGCTGAATATCTTAAGCCCTGGTCTGGATCTCCGTAGTCTTCTGATCAAATTGTGAGCTTCGTTATCTTAACCTTCACTGTTATGGAATTTATTGCAAATATATTTGATCTGTTGATTTTATTGATATTCTTTCACAATTGAAGAGAAACAGATTTTCACAGGGCTAAGCTGTATTGGAAGATGAACGATGAAACCTAAAGAAAATATATGGAACACCAAGCAGCTTACCTAACAAGACACATAAACCAAGCCATCAAGGAAGAGCAGGAGGACGGAGAGGGAGAAACGGAGAAGAGGAAGGGATGTATGTTCCAGACACTCTCCAATGCTGTATTCCTGTAGTGCAAGGAGGTATAGTTCACACATCCTATCTGCCCGCTCAATTTAAATATATTGCTGTGTTTAAAGTGCTTCTTAATTCTTTACAGTCTTCAGCCCTCCCAGATGATCCATTCCAGATGCAGTTCAACTGTGAGGTGAGTGTCTCTCACTTCCTCTCGCTGTCTCTCTCGCCTTCTGTGTCTCCCTTTCTCTCTGTATCATTTAATCACTCTAATTAAAACACACACACACGCACACCAACAAACACAAGCTCACAGGCAACATCTGACCTTTTCTTTTCTCATTTTTTTCTGCGGTAATTGATCTTGTTATGTTGAGTCAGGTAACTGTCATAAGTATTTCCAATGGATAACAGGCATTACAAGAAAACATTGCATGGTTGTGGGAAATGGAGAAAAAAAACAACTCACAAGAATTTTAATTTAGATGTTTTTTTTGCTGTGGGTAGATCACTTTGTTGATAATTTTGTGGGAGTCAAAGATAAACTTGATTTAAAAGCACAAAATTGAAATAAAAAATATATTCTTACAGCAAGCAATTAACCGCAGACTGTTGGGCCAATCACTGTCAGGACAAATGCAGACATGCCATATCTGAACCAATCACAAAAAGACCAGGCTAATCCAGAACAGAGTGAGAAAAACATTTAGTCCCAAATGTTCTTCCGAGGGGCCCTATTTGTGTATAGGGTATGGTAAGAAGTTGAGAACCAGCAGCTACACAGTAGCTACACACTCATAAGTCTAGAGGAGTGTGTGACACACACTGAGTGTGTGACACACTCATAAGTCTAAAGTTGTTTTCATTGGGCTGCCATTTTGATTATCACAATCGTGACCTCTTCTGACAGAGATAGCCACATGACTTCACAGCTACAGAGGGAAGACCAAAGAAGACCTCTTTTGAAGATCAAAGAGGATAGAACATAATGGCTGAAGCAATTCATTAGAAACAAGAGTGATGTCAAACCTATTTGATCATCCAGGGCGCCTTACAGAACAAACTTTACTTTGTCAAGTGATAAATAAGATTGCATATGACTGATGCATATATGATTAACTGTTAAATGCAACTTTGCTTGAAATCTAGATTTTATGGCCGCGCTAAATATATCAACAATACAATATTTTAGAAAGCATCAATTTAAATGTTTATTTAGTGGGTATGAATCTAGATGAAGCAATAGAAATCAGTGTAACATCAATCTGGTCAGGGTGGAGCTGGAACTATACCTATTGCCAAGGAGAAGAGGACCACACCAAGGAGTATCTACTGATCAAATAAAATTAAATGTATTTATATAGCCCTTCGTACATCAGCTGATATCTCAAAGTGCTGTACAGAAACCCAGCCTAAAACCCCAAACAGCAAGCAATGCAGGTTTTGAAGCATGTTGGCTCGGAAAAACTCCCTAGAAAGGCCAAAACCTAGGAAGAAATCTAGAGATGAACCAGGCTATGAGGGGTGGCCAGTCCTCTTCTGTTTGTGCCGGGTGGAGATTATAACAGAACATGGCCAAGATGTTCAAATGTTCATAAATGACCAGCGTGGTCAAATAATAGGTCTGGGACAGGTAGCACATCCGGTGAACAGGTCAGGGTTCCATAGCCGCAGGCAGAACAGTTGATTGGTGTAGGTTATCAAAGCAGAAACTTGGAGCATTGGTCAATTTCTGTGCCAATCATCATATTTTAACTTCAGAGTGAAAGTGAGAGATTTTACTGATGAAGCATAGTAATGAAGGACTTAATGGTCCGGTGAGGTGTTGAACATTGTTACAAAGCCAGGCAGTACTCAACCAGGCCTTGAACATGGGATCTTCCAGCTGTCAACCCAGCTCCTTAGCTGTTACGCCAAGTGATCCAAACCTTTTGAGGAGGTCAGTAGGTGTTGGTTATGACCACTATAATATGATGAAGAGATTTGTCCTCCAATTCTGTTTAAGCCCATAGCCAAGCAAGCCACCAGGAAGAACTGACTGGCAGCTATATTGATATTAATGCAATATAATATACTGTGCATTTGGAAAGTATTCAGACCCCTTGACTTTTTCTAAATGTTGTTACATTGCAGCCTTATTCTAAAACGTATTAGTGCTTTCCCCCCATCAATCTACAGTACCCCATAATGACAAAATAAATGATAAAATGTAATAACACATTTACATAAGTATTCAGACCCTTAACTCAGTACTTTGTTGAAGCACCTTTGATAGCGATTACAGATTCAAGTCTTCCTGGGTATGACACGACAAGTTTGGCACAACTGTATTTGGGGAGTTTCTCCCATTCTTCTCTGCAGATACTCTCAAACTCTGTCAGATTGGTTGGGGAGCATCGCTGCACAGCTATCAGGTCTCTCCAGAGATGTTTGATCGGGTTCAAGTCCAGGCTCTGGCTGGGCCACTCAAGGACATTCCGAGTCATGTCCCGAAGCCCCTCCTGCGTTGTCTTGGCTGTTTGCTTCGGGTCGTTATCCTGTTATCCCGAGGTCCTGAGCGCTCTGGAGCAGGTTTTCATGTCTCTGTATCAATCAATCAATCACATTTATTTATAAAGCCCTTTTCACATCAGCAGATGTCACAAAGTGCTATACAGAAACCCAGCCTGAAACCCCAAACAGCAAGCAGTGCAGGTATAGAAGCACAGTGGTCTAGGAAAAACTCCCTAGAAAGGCTGGAACCTAGGAAGAAACCTAGAGAGGAACCAGGCTCTGAGGGGTGGCCAGTCTTCTGGCTGTGCCGGGTGGAGATTATAAGAGTACATGGCCATAAAGGCCAGATTGTCCTTCAAGATGTTCAAACGTTCATCGATGACCAGCAGGGTAAAACTGAACAGGTGGATCCCGTCTGGATCCCGTCTGTGACTCAACCCACTCAAGTGACGCACACCTCCTAGGGACGACAGGGAAGAGCAAGCCCCCATAATAGGGTCAGAGGCAGAGAATTGAAGTGGAGAGAGGGGACCCACCCAAGCAGAGACAGCAAGGGTGGTTCCTCGTTCCAGTGCCTTGCCGATCACTTTCACACCGCTGGGCCTGACTACACTCAATCATAGGACGTATTGAAGAGATGAGTCTTCAGTCAAGATTTAAAGGTTGAGACTGAGTCTGCATCTATCACATGGATAGGCAGACCATTACATAAAAATGAAGCTCTAGGAGAAAGCCCTGCCTCCAGGTGTTTTCTTAGAAATTCTAGGGACAATAAGGAGGCCTGCGTCTTCTGACTGTAGCGTACGTGTAGGTATGTACGGCAGGACCAAATCAGAGAGATAGGTAGGTGAAAACCCATGTAATGCTCTGTAGGTTAGCAGTAAAACCTTGAAATCAGCCCTAGAAAGCCAGTGTAGAGGCTAGCATTGGAGTAATATGATCACATTTTGGGTTCTAGTGAAGATTCTAGCAGCAGTGTTTAGCACTAACTGAAGTACTGTCCTCTGTTAATCTTTCCCTCTATCCTGACTAGTCTCCCAATCCCTGCCACTGAAAACATCACCATGTTGCCACCACCATGCATCACCGTAGGGATGGTGTAAGGTTTTTTCCAGACGTGACGGTTGGCATTCAGGCCAAAGAGTTCAGTCTTGGTATCATCAGACCAGCAAATCTTGTTTCTCATGGTCTGAGAGTCCTTTAGGTGCCTTTTGGCAAACTCCAAGTGCGCTGTCATGTGTCTTTTACTGAGGAGTGGCTTCTGTCTGGCCACTCTACCATAAAGGCCTGATTGGTGGAGTGCTGCAGAGATGGTTGCCATTCTGCAAGGTTCTCCCATCTCCACAGAGGAACTCTGGAGCTCTGTCAAAGTGACCATCGGGTTCTTGGTCACCTCCCTGACCAAGGCCCTTCTCCTCCGATTGCTCAGTTTGGCCGGGCGGCCAGCTCTAGGAAGAGTCTTGGTGGTTACAAACTTCTTCATTTAATTAGTGATCACTTCGCGCGCCAATCCCATTTGACAACACCCAGTGAAATAGCAGGGCGCTAAAATCAAAAACAAAAATACTCATAATATTAATTAATGAACCAGTGCCTTGCAAAAGTATTCGGCCCCCTTGAACTTTGCAACCTTTTGCCACATTTCAGGCTTCAAACATAAAGATATAAAACTGTATTTTTTTGTGAAGAATCAACAACAAGTGGGACACAATCATGAAGTGGAACGACATTTATTGGATATTTCAAACTTTTTTAACAAATCAAAAACTGAAAAATTGGGCGTGCAAAATTATTCAGCCCCTTTACTTTCAGTGCAGCAAACTCTCTCCAGAAGTTCAGTGAGGATCTCTGAATGATCCAATGTTGACCTAAATGACTAATGATGATAATTCAATCCACCTGTGTGTAATCAAGTCTCCGTATAAATGCACCTGCACTGTGATAGTCTAAGAGGTCCGTTAAAAGCGCAGAGAGCATCATGAAGAACAAGGAACACACCAGGCAGGTCCGAGATACTGTTGTGAAGAGGTTTAAAGCCGGATTTGGATACAAAAAGATTTCCCAAGCTTTAAACATCCCAAGGAGCACTGTGCAAGCGATAATATTGAAATGGAAGGAGTATCAGACCACTGCAAATCTACCAAGACCTGGCCGTCCCTCTAAACTTTCCGCTCATACAAGGAGAAGACTGATCAGAGATGCAGCCAAGAGGCCCATGATCACTCTGGATGAACTTCAGAGATCTACAGCTGAGGTGGGAGACTCTGTCCATAGGACAACAATCAGTCGTATATTGCACAAATCTGGCCTTTATGGAAGAGTGGCAAGAAGAAAGCCATTTCTTAAAGATATCCATAAAAAGTATCGTTTAAAGTTTGCCACAAGCCACCTGGGAGACACACCAAACATGTGGAAGAAGGTGCTCTGGTCAGATGAAACCAAAATTGAACTTTTTGGCAACAATGCAAAACGTTATGTTTGGCGTAAAAGCAACACAGCTCATCACCCTGAACACACCCTTCCCACTGTCAAGCATGGTGGTGGCAGCATCATGGTTTGGGCCTGCTTTTCTTCAGCAGGGACAGGGAAGATGGTTAAAATTGATGGGAAGATGGATAGAGCCAAATACAGGACCATTCTGGAAGAAAACCTGATGGAGTCTGCAAAAGACCTGAGACTGGGACGGAGATTTGTCTTCCAACAAGACAATGATCCAAAACATAAAGCAAAATAAACAATGGAAAGGTTCAAAAATAAACATATCCAGGTGTTAGAATGGCCAAGTCAAAGTCCAGACCTGAATCCAATCGAGAATCTGTGGAAAGAACTGAAAACTGCTGTTCACAAATGCTCTCCATCCAACCTCACTGAGCTCGAGCTGTTTTGCAAGATGGAATGGGAAAAAATTTCAGTCTCTCGATGTGCAAAACTGATAGATATACCCCAAGCGACTTACAGCTGTAATCGCAGCAAAAGGTGGCGCTGCAAAGTATTAACTTAAGGGGGCTGACTAATTTTGCACACCCAATTTTTCAGTTTTTGATTTGTTAAAAAAGTTTTAAATATCCAATAAATGTCGTTCCACTTCATGATTGTGTCCCACTTGTTGTTGATTCTTCACAAAAAAATACAGTTTTATATCTTTCTGTTTGAAGCCTGAAATGTGGCAAAAGGTTGCAAAGTTCAAGGGGGCCGAATACATTCGCAAGGCACTGTACATGTTATTATCTGAGGACAGCACCCCATCAAGCTAACACATGAAAATCACATTTCAATCTGCCAGGAGCGACACAAAAGTCAGAAATAACGATATAATTCACGTCTTACCTTTGAAGATCTTCTTCTGTTGGCACTCCAATATGTCCATTAAACATCACAAATGGTCCATTTGTTCGATAAATTCTGTCGTTATAACTCCAAAATGTCCATTTATTTGGAGCGTTTGATCCAGAAAAACACCAGTTCCAACTCGCGCAACATGACTACAAAGTATACCTGTAAACCTGATCAAAACATTTCAAACAACTTTACTAATCCAACTTGAGTTATTTTTAAACGTAAATAATTGATAAAATTGAAGACAGGATAAACTGTGCTCAATACCGTACAAAAACAAAGTGGAGCGTGCTTTCAGGTCGTGCTCCCCAACCACAACAGTACACTAGACTCGACCCTCGTTCTGAACAGCCCTACTTCTTCATTTCTCAAAGGAAAAACATCAACCAATTTCTAGACTGTTGACATCTAGTTAAAGTGATAGGAACTGCAAGCAAGTGCCTTAGAAATCTAGATCCACATAGAAAACCCATTGAAAAGAGAGTGACCTCAAAAGAATAATTCCTGGATGGTTTGTCCTCGGGGTTTCGCCTGCCAAATAAGTTCTGTTACACTCACAGACATAATTTTAACAGTTTTAGAAACGTTAGTGTCTTCTAATTATATGCACATGCTAGCTTCTGGGCCTGAGTAGCAGGCAGTTTACTTTGGGCACACTTTTCATCCGGATGTGAAAATAGTGCCCCCTAGCCAAGAAGTTTTTAAGCTACTACATGATACTCTAATTTTCCCTTTACACATAATGAGGTTGCTACAACCTACTACATGATACTCTAATTTTCCCTATAAACATCATGAGGTTGCTACAACCTAGTCAATGAATCAGAGTTTACAACGTAGGTGCACAGGTTAAAAAAAATGTGAGTAAGGTTACAGACAGTGAAACATTCAATACCAGTTTCTATCAGACAAATTCAGGTATGTTTATCCCCATTTTGTTTGTTTCCACTTAAAAAATTTTTTCAACAATCGGTGGAGTGAATACACTCCTGATCACACGCAAACACTGTTCACTTTCATTTCAACCACATACAAACAGTGTGACCACTTTTCTCGTTGTATAATTCCTTCTCGCATCTACACATTCTCCTCCTCTCACCTTTTCTCTCTTTGATTCAACTACTCACCACATTTTATGCACTGCAGTGCTAGCTAGCTGTAGCATATGCTTTCAGTACTAAATGAATTCTCTGATCCTTCGATTAGGTCGACAACATGTCAGTTCATGCTGCAAGATCTCTGATTTTGTTGTCATAATTACTGTGTAAGTCTATGGAAGGGGGTGAGAACCATGAGCCTCCTAAGCTTTATATTGAAGTCAATTTTCCCAGAGGAGGACGTAAACTAGCTGTCCTCCGGCTACACCATGGTGATACCCTCCAGAGTGCTGTTGAGGTTACACTAGACCTTCATTGCAAACAAGTGTGATTTAATCAATCATTTGGTGACGTGAATATATTTAGTGTATCTTTATCTAAAAATGACAACTTTTTAAATGTTTCACTGTTTTATGTGTATGAAATTCACTGAGGAGGATGGTCCTCCCCTTTCTCCTCTGAGGAGCCTCCAATTATGGCCTCCCAAGTGGCGCAGCGGTCTTTGGCATTGCAGTGCTAGAGGCATCACTACAGACCCAGGTTTGATCCCGGGCTGTATCACAACCGGTTGTGATTGTGCCCCGTCCTATATCCCATCTCAATTGGCCCAGCCTCGTCCGGGTTAGGGGAGGGTTTGGCTGGGGGGCTTTACAAGTAGGCCGTCATTGTAAATAAGAATTTGTTCTTAACTGACTTGCCTAGTTAAATAAAGATAAAAATGTAAATGATACAGATGTAGGATCCTAATTTGAGTCATTTTGCTACAGCAGGAAAATAATCTTACAGCAACAGAAGATGTGGATTATAATTATTTTACATTTTTGAAAGAGTCGATACATTTTTCATTATGGCAAATCATGTTAGAAGCATTGAAAACTCAAATACATAAACATTTTGCAGTTGTTAATTCTCATTAACAAATGAGTGATCAAATTAAGATCCTACATCTGTACGGGTCAACCTGTCTCAGTTCTCTTCACCTCATATCTGTCACACACACTCAACTGTGCATACACACTCACAAATAAGCACACAGCCCTATCAATTTACTTGTTTCCAGACTAGGAATTTAGGGGTCCACTGGGATCCATATAATGGCCATCTATAGCAATAATGCATAATAAATCTCACTTTATAGCTGTCAATTAGTTTATGGGTCCAAAGAGGAAGGGCCTTTGATGCTAGATGTCAAACTAGACATTAAGGAGTCTACAAACATGACCCGAGCCAGACCACCCAACAGATACCATCATTTAGATGCAACAGAAAACACAGAGCCAACACTTTCTTTGGGCTGTATCTTAATGTAAGAATGCATTTGCAGTCTATCAAAATCATATAACAGTGGATTAAATATCGTCGCCTTTAGAAACAAAACCTTGCTGTAATTGAGACAGCTGGGATGAATTTGGAGGAGAGGGGGCAAGATCACAGCCTTATTTGTTGTTCTTCCTTTGTGTACAGATCTTGTTTTTTCTGTGACATGGCTGTTGCTGGTTTACCAGTCTTCTTCATTTGCTGCATTGGGTTCAAATGCTATTTGAAATCATTTTAAAAACGTTATTTGTGCCTGGTTGAGATTGCCTGGCATAATGGAGCCAATAGAATAGTCTCAAAATGGCAAGCCCCGCCCATCTGGCACTTCAGGCAGATGAAAGCAAATACTCAAAGTATTCGAAAGATTTCAAATAGTATTTGAAGCCATGTCTGCTGTATTGGCTAATTAGCTGGATGGAGCTTGTCTTCTCCACTCCATGACACAGAGTGCATTAAAGTGCCCTCTATAGTCCTCGGATGCAAATCAAAGGCATTTATATGTGCATGAGAATTATAATCTCTTTCCATTCTGGACTGCATTTCCAACCGTCATAGTTTGGCTGTACTGCTGAACTATGCATAGCTGAACTCTTCTTGACTTGGTATGGGTGAGTTTATTCTGTAGGGCCTACATTGTGGTTGTCATGATCACATTAAATTCATACTCAATGTCTGCTGAATCTATTGTAATTTTATTACAGAAGACATCTTACACACCGTTAGTGGATGTCAGTATAATGCAGGGAAAAAGAGCTTATTTCAATGTTTTATCCCCTTTTGATCTGTTGGTAAGATCCAGTAACTGCCCAAAAATTATGAGAAAGGTGAAATGTCAGAATAAAACAGAAACGGCAACATAAAGTTTAGAGAACCGGCTCTTTGCTTTGAGTTTTGATTGGGGCAAGTCATTGACATCATCACTGTCTTTTCAACGACTTTCCTCTTATTAAATATTTAACCTCAACAGAGACGGTCTCCCACTGGAGCACTCCGAGATAAACTCAATGTTTGGGCTGTGTGCAACATGCCAGGAGCTCAACTGACACTTACACTCCCAGTGGTAATTTACTTTGCTGTGTGTGATTGTGTGTGAGTGAGTGGGCGTGTATGCACACAGACTATATGTAACCGATGTGAAATGGCTAGCTAGTTAGCGGTGGTGCGCTAATAGCGTTTCAATCTGTGACTTCACTCGCTGTGAGACCTTGAAGTAGTTGTTCCCCTGTGTTTTTTTGCGATGGGTAGCGATGCTTCGTGGGTGTTAGTTGTTGATGTATGCAGACTGGTTCGAGCCCAGGTAGGGGTGAGGAGAGGGACGGAAGCTATACGGTTACATACACATGCCCATCAATATGTACATGAGTAACAGAAGAGAGGTTATAGGCTTCAATATTATCAAACCCTCTTGATGAGTACTGTGTTATCGCGTTTATTGTTCTAACAGTGACTTCCAAAACACCAGTTATAGTCTTTGTATTGCATAACAAAAACAATCAATGGCCAAATACAACTTCTGTGCTCTCTGTCCCTTAGAACTCCAATCAGATGGAGAGTTTGAGTCTCTGTATATTGATACTGGTCTACCTTTAGTTTCAACAAGAAGTTTACAATATGACATATGTGTACATCACCCTTGCCTGGAGTGTGCACATCAACATTTGGGGCTGGGGGGGGGGGTCGACTTGACTCATGATGTTTATCACACAGTGACAGGCTAATCACAAGCACATTCACGTTTCCAATACATAGTCTCTCTCGTGTTTGATTTCTGCAGATGTGATACTTCTCTCTTAAACCGCAGCCTCCACCAAATGACACACATGTATGTTCAAAGGGTTTGTCTTTGCAATATGGTTGATTTACTGTATTTTAGAACACACACGCTCGCAAGCAGGTATGCAACCAATGCAAGCACACACCGACTGCACGTACTTAAACTCACAAACGCACACACACACACACACACACACACACACACACACACACACACACACACACACACACACACACACACACACACACACACACACACACACACACACACACACACACACACACACACACACACACACACACACACACACACACACACACACACACACACACACACACACACACACACACACACACACACACACACACACACAAACCTGAAGATACATAGTAAAAAGGATAGCATGCAAAGGAGGGAAATTCCATCATTCATGTTCCTCTTTAAAGGCAAACTTTCACATTAAATAAATGACCCAGTTACCTGATGCACAATCTTGCATGCTACTTTCCTTTTATCTATAGTTGTCTAGTTTATCTTTATTTGCGGTAGAGCATAAATAACTCTTGCATATGCTAGGTATTTAGAGCATAACATTAATGACTGCTCTCACTCATGACATGACTCATAAAAGAGAGAAGTTCTCCCTTCTTAAAAAACTATTCTTTATGTGAGGAAACACAGCCCCAGCCCTGGGTATACATTTACATTTACATTTAAGTCATTTAGCAGACGCTCTTATCCAGAGCGACTTACTCTTTGTTGAACTGCTCGTGAGGAAATAGCTCCTCTGGATGCCACCTTGGCCATCAGGGCCCCGTGGCATGGATCTTTGTGTGGAGAAGTGGATCTGGGTTAACAATGTGGGATAAAAATATGGACAACTATGTAAATGGTGATTTGTGGCAATATAAGAAAGAAATATTGTGAAATCAAGTGAATACAACTGTTGACTGTTATGGTGAAACCTGTGAAACCTTTATGGAATTATAAAATACTTATGGTAAACATACTTACCCTCTCCCTCAGGTTCACGGCCTGCATTCATTAAGCGTCTCAAGGTTGGAGGGCTGATATAGGATCAGGTCCCTCATCTATTCATTATAATCTATACTTTTGAATCTAGATTGGCACTCCTACTCTGAGACACTTTGTGAATATAGGCCAGGGTCTGAGTAGCCTACCTGTGACTCAGCCCCGTGACAGTGCTGCTCTGTAACAGGTTACATTGGAAAACCTGTTCCTTCTTCTTCTTCACCTTTTTCTGTTTAACTAACATTAAACGTGTTGAAAGATATATTTATTGAAGTAAGACTGGGAGAGTTGTTTCAGATGGTTTCAATTCATCAGCCAGATCGGACATCTGTGCCTGGCTCTCAGACGAGAGAAAAAAAAGAGGCTTAACTTGCAACAAAAAAAGTGTTTATTTTGGATAACTTTTTCAAAGGCCTCTCCAAGCCTAACAAGTTGTCAAGTATGTCCAACAGGCAAGTAGGCTACATTATATATGGGCTGCCTGTGACATCACCATTTATTATAAAATTAGATGAAATTATAACAATTATTTTTGCATTTCAAACCGTTTCAGATTGTGGAGAAGAGTGATTAGAGAATATAAGTCTTAGTTTTATATAAAAGTTTGTTTAATATAAAAATATAAAACGTTTTTTTCCCTCCAGGTAGTCTGCATGATTGCTTTGCATTAGGCATTAGCTGGTGAAGCAAAAACAGGTCTTCAGGTTACTTGGGTAGTTTATTGAACCATCTCTGTTACACTTCGTGTATGTAAATGTCCTCCATTGAACTTGATTACTCCGCTGTCAGGACCATTAACGCATCACGTGCAATGGTGTAGAGGAGGGTAAATGCACATTTTTATTTATTTTTAAATTTCACCTTTATTTAACCAGGTAGGCTAGTTGAGAACAAGTTCTCATTTACAACTGTGACCTGGCCAAGATAATGCATAGCAGTGTGAACAGACAACACAGAACAGACAACACATGGAGTAAAACAATTAACAAGTCAATAACACAGTAGAAAAAAAAGAGAGTCTATATACATTGTGTGCAAAAGGCATGAGGAGGTAGGCGAATAATTACAATTTTGCAGAATAACACTGGAGTGATAAATGATCAGATGGTCATGTACAGGTAGAGATACAGGTGTGCAAAAGAGCAGAAAAGTAAATCAATATAAACAGTATGGGGATGAGGTAGGTAAAATTGGGTGGGCTATTTACCGATAGACTATGTACAGCTGCAGCGATCGGTTAGCTGCTCAGATAGCAGATGTTTGAAGTTGGTGAGGGAGATAAAAGTCTCCAACTTCAGTGATTTTTGCAATTCGTTCCAGTCACAGGCAGCAGAGAACTGGAACAAAGGCGGCCAAAGGAGATGTTGGCTTTAGGAATGATCAGTGAGATACACCTGCTGGAGCGTGTGCTACGGGTGGGTGTTGCCATCGTGACCAGTGAACTGAGATAAGGCGGAGCTTTACCTAGCATGGACTTGTAGATGACCTGGAGCCAGTGGGTCTGCCGAATATGTAGTGAGGGCCAGCCGACTAGAGCATACAGGTCGCAGTGGTGGGTGGTATAAGGTGCTTTAGTAACAAAACGGATGGTACTGTGATAATCTGCATCCAGTTTGCTGGGTAGAGTATTGGAAGCTATTTTGTAGATGACATCGCCGAAGTCGAGGATCGGTAGGATAGTCAGTTTTACGAGGGTAAGTTTGGCGACGTGAGTGAAGGAGGCTTTGTTGCGGAATAGAAAGCCGACTCTAGATTTGATTTTAGATTGGAGATGTTTGATATGAGTCTGGAAGGAGAGTTTACAGTCTAGCCAGACACCTAGGGACTTATAGATGTCCACATATTCTAGGTCTGAACCATCCAGGGTGGTGATGCTAGTCGGGCGTGCGGGTGCAGGCAACGAACGGTTGAAAAGCATGCATTTGGTTTTACTAGCGTTTAAGAGCAGTTGGAGGCCACGGAAGGACTGTTGTATGGCATTGAAGCTCGTTTGGAGGTTAGATAGCACAGTGTCCAAGGAAGGGCCGGCAGTATACAGAATGGTGTCGTCTGCGTAGAGGTGGATCAGGGAATCGCCCGCAGCAAGAGCAACATCATTGATATATACAGAGAAAAGAGTTGGCCCGAGAATTGAACCCTGTGACACCCCCATAGAGACTGCCAGAGGACCGGACAACATGCCCTCCAATTTGACACACTGAACTCTGTCTGCAAAGTAGTTGGTGAACCAGGCAAGGCAGTCATTAGAAAAACCGAGGCTACTGAGTCTTCCGATAAGAATATGGTGATTGACAGATTGCACAGCGGAGAAGGTACCGTGGGATTCGAGATGGTCAGTGACCTGTTTGTTGACTTGGCTTTCGAAGACCTTAGATAGGCAGGGCAGGATGGATATAGGTCTGTAACAGTTTGGGTCCAGGGTGTCTCCCCCTTTGAAGAGGGGGATGACTGCAGCAGCTTTCCAATCCTTGGGGATCTCAGACTATATGAAAGAGAGGTTGAACAGGCTGGTAATAGGGATTGCGACAATGGCGGCGGATAGTTTCAGAAATAGAGGGTCCAGATTGTCAAACCCAGCTGATTTGTATGGTCCAGGTTTTGCAGCTCTTTCAGAACATCTGCTATCTGGATTTGGATAAAGGAGAACCTGGAGAGGCTTGGTCGAGTAGCTGCTGGGGGGGCGGAGCTGTTGGCCGAGGTTGGAGTAGCCAGGAGGAAGGCATGGCCAGTCGTTGAGAAATGCTTGTTGAAGTTTTCGATAATCATGGATTTATCGGTGGTGACCGTGGTACCTAGCCTCAGTGCAGTGGGCAGCTGGGAGAACGTGCTCTTGTTCTCCATGGACTTTACAGTGTCCCAGAACTTTTTGGAGTTAGAGCTCCAGGAAGTAAATGTCTGCGTGAAGAAGCTGGCCTTTGCTTTCCTGACTGACTGCGTGTATTGGTTCCTGACTTCCCTGAACAGTTGCATATCGTGGGGACTATTCGATGCTATTGCAGTCCGCCACAGGATGTTTTTGTCCTGGTCGAGGGCAGTCAGGTCTGGAGTGAACCAAGGGCTATATCTGTTCTTAGTTCTGCATTTTTTTGAACGGAGCATGCTTATCTAAAATGGTGAGGAAGTTACTTTTAAAGAATGACCAGGCATCCTCAACTGACGGGATGAGGTCAATATCCTTCCAGGATACCCGGGCCAGGTCGATTAGAAAGGCCTGCTCGCAGAAGTGTTTAAGGGAGAGTTTGACAGTGATGAGGGGTGGTCGTTTGACTGCGGATCCGTAGCGGATACAGGCAATGAGGCAGTGATCGCTGAGATCCTGGTTGAAGACAGCGGAGGTGTATTTGGAGGGCCAGTTGGTCAGGATGACGTCTATGAGGGTGCCCTTGTTTACAGATTTAGGGTTGTACCTGGTGGGGTCCTTGATGATTTCTGTGAGATTGAGGGCATCTATCTTAGATTGTAGGACTGCCGGGGTGTTAACTTCTTGCGTCGAGCAATCCCGTATGCGGAAGCGTAATCATAGCCTCAAGCTCATTAGCATAACGCAACATTAACTATTCATGAAAATCGCAAATGAAATGAAATAAATATATTGGCTCACAAGCTTAGCCTTTTGTTAACAACACTGTCATCTCAGATTTTCAAAATATGCTTTTCAACCATAGCTACACAAGCATTTGTGTAAGAGTATTGATCGCTAGCATAGCATTAAGCCTAGCATTCAGTAGGCAACATTTTCACAAAAACAACAAAAACAAGAAAAGCATTCAAATAAAATAATTTACCTTTGAAGAACTTCAGGTGTTTTCAATGAGGAGACTCTCAGTTAGATAACACATGTTCAGTTTTTCCAAAAATATTATTTGTGTAGGAGAAATCGCTCCGTTTTGTTCATCACGTTTGGCTAAGAAAAAAAAAACGAAAATTCAGTCATTACAACGCCAAACTTTTTTCCAAATTAACTACATAATATCGACAGAAACATGGCAAACGTTGTTTAGGATTAATCCTCAAGGTGTTTTTCACATATCTATTCGATGATAAGTCATTCGTGGCAGTTGGGTTTGTCCTCTGAAGCAAATGGAAAAATGCACACAGCTGGAGATTACGCAATAATTGCAACGGAGGACACCAAGCGAGCACCTGGTAAATGTAGTCTTATGGTCAATCTTCCAATGATATGCTTACAAATGCGTCACAATGCTGCAGACACCTTGCGGAAACGACAGAAAGTGTAGGCTCATTCCTTGCACATTCACAGCCATATAAGGAGACATTGGAACACAGCGCCTCCAGAATCTGGGGCATTTCCTGTTTGAAATTTCATCTTGGTTTCGCCTGTAGCATCTGTTCTGTGGCACTCACAGATAATATCTTTGCAGTTTTGGAAACATCCGAGTGTTTTCTTTCCAAAGCTGTCAATTATATGCATAGTCGAGCATCTTTTCGTGACAAAATATCTTGTTTAAAACGGCAACTTTTTTTATCCAAAAATTAAAAGAGCGCCCCCTATATCGAAGAAGTTAAGCATATCCCAGTTTAGGTCCCCTAACAAAACAAACTCTGAAGCTAGATGGGGGGCGATCAATTCAAAAATGGTGTCCAGGGCATAGCTGGGAGCTGAGGGGGTCGGTAAGCAGGCGACAACAGTGAGAGACTTATTTCTGGAGAGAGTAATTTTTTAAATTAGTAGTTCGAACTGTTTGGGTATGGACCTGGAAAGTATGACATTACTTTGCAGGCTATCTCTGCAGTAGACTGCAACTCCTCCCCCTTTGCCAGTTCTGTCTTGATGGAAAATATTATAGTTGGGTATGGAAATCTCAGAATATTTGGTGGCCTTCCTAAGCCAGGATTCAGACACGGCAAGGACATCAGGGTTAGCAGAGTGTGCTAAAGCAGTGAGTAAAACAAACTTAGGGAGGAGGCTTCTGATGTTGACATGCATGAAACCAAGGCTTTTTCGATCACAGAAGTGAACTTAAATGGCATTCACAAACTTTATTCACCGCAAATGTAGATCACTGCTTACCCACCTATTTTTTTCACCACAATATCACTGATTACATGAGTATAGTTCACCTAACCAAACCACCTCACTGATGTGCTACAAATGTATTTCATTCATTTGAATCACATAATGGTCATATCTTAGGGTGACTGAAAGACAGATGTATTGCTTTTGTCATTACCAGACAAGAAATAAAACCTGGGCACAATTTGGCTTTTGCTAAAGCTCCAATTTTCTGCTTGTCCAGAGCTGAAAACTGTTGTTCCGTGCAATAATTGACAGCCCTTTCCAAATTCCACTATTATTCATTCCTGAGCCCGCCATTATTGACCAGGGGAGTACGAGGGAAGATATTTAAATGATTAACGGCTTAGTTTACAAATGAATAAAAATGCTCTGGTTTCCTTTTTCCCCCAAAACCCTGTTCCAATTTTCCTTGAAGCCTGAAATATAAATGAAAATTCATCCAAATTAAATTTTTCCAAAAGGTAAAAGGTGTTATGGATATTACACTTAATAGATATGTCAAGTAGACAGTGAAAAATGTCGATTGATCGGGATTCATCCCATATCAGCTGTCTGGCTATTATTTCTTGAGAAGATAAATGTTTGAGGCTGTGGCACAGGGTTGGAGATATATTGTACTGGAAATGAGAAACAGCAAATAGTTGTAAATTCTCATCATCATGGGTGACTCTTCACTGCGCTTTACTGAACCTTGTCCGAAGAGACAAAAGATGTCTGGGGCTGCATTCTCTCATATTGGACCAGTTTTTGCTTTTATTGTTTTTGGTTCAGATTTAGAAATGATTATTATAAATGCCCTGTCAATTGGAGGCAGACATCCCAAACAGTCTGTATATGATTTGACTACCATGGTATCTGATTTCAGAATCGATTCATGATGCAGACTCTGCTCTTAAGAAAATTATAACTTTTGACAACATGATTTTGATACCTGGGTGTTGAAAGGTGAACTTCAAGAAACTGTTTGGGGAGACACATTTTAGCTTCAAAGATCACCAAAATCATCCTCTTTAAAGGGGTACTCAGATGGTATTCCTGCCAAAATCAAAATAACCCCAAGGCCCCTGTCATGGTTGATTTTCTATTACAATGCACAACAAGCTAAGTACTGCAGCTTAAGAGGGCTCCAGTCCCCTTCTGTATTTACTTACTGTGTGGGATGCAAACAAAATTTGGGACATTTGGCACATTTCTATGTACCCAGACTATTTTCTTAGGGTCATCCTTGAGAAAGGGGGTCGCTTAAGGATAAATCTCAGTGGGGAAGTCATGAAGTTCAGAATCTCCTATTGGCTCTGAATTACTGCACTCCTTTGACATCCCTAGAGCAGGAGAGCAGTCCAAGTTTTCTTCCTCAATGTGGTGTGTACTGAGGTGATTCTACCCATGAGTTTTCCCTAGCAGAGGCAGTTCTAAATGCAGTCAGTATCAAATTGAACCTCAAGAAATCCAACTTTATCCTTCATTTGGACCCCATTAGCTGACGCCGTATTGACCACTAGTCTTCATGGAGTCTTCCAACTCCTGTTCTCTATCAGATATCACAGACATAAAGAAAGTTACATTTTATGTCATTTGAGAGGCAGGATTACTATTGGGCAGGATTAGGCAGGATTGTGATTATGGTGAGCAATCTTTAATTGAGACTGTGGATATCTGTATAAGGTATTTTATCTGAAATGTTTGGATATAGGCAAAGGTTTTCACTGACCTAAACATTTCCAAGACTTTCTGACGCTGGTCAGTTAAGGACAAATCGTAATTTGAGATCTGCATGCCTAACTCAAATTGTCGTGCAAATATCCTATTTTTACTAATGGCGTATGGAATCTGACTTTCATTCTGAGAATTGCAGAATAACAGAATAAGTAATAGTCATTGAAATCTGTGTGGTTGAGATCTTTTCCAAATTGAGACTCCGGGTGATATCGTCATAGTTTCACAAGTTTGTTCAATGACTAGCAGAACTGTGTTTTTTGGTAAACGCGTTTCGTAGCCAGCTGTCCAGCTGGTGAAGACGTGCATTTGCTAGTTTTACATTGTGTGATCTATCAGGAATGGTTAGCTTCTGATTGAGTTGCCATTGTGTGATTGTGCAGACATCAAGGGCTTTGATAGTGAATGGCCACATTCTGTCCCTATATGGATGAGCTACTAATGAGTTATTGAGTGTCAACAGCTTTTTAACAATTTGATGATAAGTGTAAATGTGCAAAACATGCTCCGCAGCTGACTTCAAAGCACTGCATGCCTTCAGAGTTCATCTTTGAGAACAATAAACAGTGTTAATAGCTGTGAAATAACACAGCTCATTGTCCGCGTGCTACAGAATTGTAAACTCTGGCTGGACCCTCTCTGGACTGCAATTAGTCAACATCTGGTGAAGTTATGCTACCATATAACACAGAACGAATGAATGTCCCACTCTTCTTTGAAACTGCTGAAATATTGCAGAACATTTGAGGAATCACATGCGATGATATTACTGTCAACATAACAGTCTGCTCAGGTAGACATGTGCTTTTTTACATTCAGAGACCAGCATAGTAACAAGTGTACTGTATAATGCTCTGTATCGTGAGGTTAAATGGGTAGTTCACCCAAATTACTAAATGGCAGTCTATGGACAAGGTCATTTAGGTGAACTACCACCTTTAAGCAATTTGAAGAGGATTATAATTTTATGGCAGCCAATTCAATCAGTTTAACAAGGGGATTCTCACATTTCTTCAAACACCTGGTAAGGCATGATTACTTAAAAAAATAAAAAATAAATTGTATGATTGTTATAAAGTCAGGAGGATCAAAGAAACACAATATGGTGACATTATCTTGGATAGAGTACGTGCAGATTCTTCAAATGTCAAAATATTTAGAAACGTCGGTACTACTTAGACCCTCTTGAAGATACTCTGGGAGAGACAACCAAACATGGACCATAAATGGAAGAAAAGCTGATTTTAATAAAATTTCCTCCGTAATATGGTGTTCTGATTTCGTAACGGGATGTCTCCTTTCATGTCTGTCACAGTCAAAGATCACTTTTCAATCCAGTGTTTCTCGTCTAAAGCGTTGGCAGCTGAGGGTGTCTTCCCACAAATCAGAAACCAAATCTGACATCTGAGTTCTGGCCTCAATGTTCCCAAACTCACGGTTCAAACCCAATCAGAACATCTCTCCCAGAAATGCCTCCCCAAAAACCCATGGCGAGCATCAAACCTGTGGCTTTTGGTTGCCATTCAAGCTAACAGACAGTTGGGAGCTTATATAATTTAAGGCAATTTCACAAAGTCACGCAAAGCAATCTAATGTCCTTGCTC
This sequence comes from Oncorhynchus gorbuscha, assembly GCF_021184085.1. Lineage (NCBI taxonomy): Eukaryota > Metazoa > Chordata > Actinopteri > Salmoniformes > Salmonidae > Oncorhynchus > Oncorhynchus gorbuscha. The sequence continues at coordinate 59,202,365 of NC_060187.1, forward strand.
TGACATCGCCGGGGCCGGGCTGTCGGGGATTTCAAATAAAAACCAAATCTGTTTCCCCCTCCCTTCTCGTTTTTGTCCCTCTTCCATTTTTGTTCTTTCTCTGCTTCTAAGTTTGTCTGTGTTTATCTATAGTCAAAACAATGTTTTGTAAGTATTAAAGGTAGACTCAGCGTTATGCTTTTGCCATGAGCACCACCGCAGATATTGCAAAGAGCGTGATGCAAGACTTTGGTCTCACACAGTTCAGAGTATCTGCGCATGTGCACAGTTCGGGGTCACGCTGCTACAATGTGGTAGCTACAGGACTAAAACAGCAGGGACGTTTAGCCTCACTCTTAGTTGTAGAAATTGACCCGTTGTTGTTACTGCTGTTTACTTTGTGCATCTACAACAGCAGCAGGTGTCTTTTAGGGATGGAATAAATAGCCTAAATAAAATCACTGACCATTTACCTAGAATCTCTAAGAAGGTGCTGAGATAACTGCCCCTGGTTATATTCCTCAAATGTCTCAGAGGACATGCAGGCTACTGTACATCCTGAGAAATGACACAATGGAGATATAGTGTAGTAGTGCGTGACAACCATAAGGTTAGCCTAGTTGCTATGACTGAGGGATCAAGAGTTCAGGGAGTTGAAATTTTCCTTGCCTCCATGTACTGTGATAAGTGCTTGTTGTTTTATTGGATAGACTTGCTATTATTTGCAGTTGTTTACGGGGGATTTGTTGTGTGGTTTCATAATTGAATTTGGTTGAAGAATGAGGGTAAATGCAGCAACAACTCTGACCTTTAGTTTGCCCAATCATTTCTTCCTGGATAGATCCCATGGTATTTAAGAGGGGAGAAGATGAGCAATGCGCTCCCTTGGAGTTTTCCGTAATAACACAATTACCCATGGCTTTATTGATGCACATTATCGAAATAGAATACCACGAAATACTACATTTTCTATTCACGTATCAATCTTTTTTTAAATATAAAATATTATAGTGAAGGACCACACATCATACCTGCCTTAATGTAAGTTCAGTGTATTCATTTAAAATATACAAGTACACAAGTACATTATGTTAATTCAAAACCATATAACGCTCACACAATGACATGGTATGGTTATTTCAGAGCCAAAGAGATTGTGAGCAATATCCATGGCTCGGTGCTACTAAAGATTCTGCAAAATTCACAAATAATCATGTGTAATTATGTACATTTGTCTAAGTAATTGCAGACAGGTGTCTTCTGCTCTTAATGAATCATATACAGTCTGTAGGCTACAGTCACGCGATCTAAAGCCAATATCATCCAACAATCCCAGGCATACATTTTAGGCTGTGTGAAAACAGTAATATTCAACATGTGTGAAAGATGTCAGGGAGGCTCATCAAGATATAAAACGTAGACATACACTGCACACACAGTATTTGCATAAATATAGATAGAGTAGTAACAACAGGCACTTCAATTGAAAGAGTAGCCTTGTACAGTGTAAGAACCAAATCATTACAAATCTGTGAACAAAGTGAATGGAAAGCGTGATGAAAACATAATGTTCTTGAAACCATGGAAATATGACCCATAAAATTAGCATGTGGAGTTAATTTGGTAGCTGTGCATAAAATGAGATTACACTAAAAATACAATTTTTAAAAAACTCACCAAGAATGTAAATTACAAGACCAGGAGATCTGCCTAAATACAAGGATTTGACAGGTTCATCATGAACACCTGCCGTGTTCAATTCATGCAACATTCCCGCAAACAGGTGTCAGAAAAAACGAGTTATTATTATAGCCACTTCTTATTTGAATTGAATGGCAAACACTACATGGTAAAAATAACAAATGACCAGCCATAACTAACATGTCATTTTATTGACATATAGGTAATATGTCACCAGAAGTGACATACAGTATAACTAATATGTCAGCTTGGGTGACATATAACAACAATGGTTAAAATGTGACTATTTTGACATGAGACCATTGTTCACACTAAGGTAAATACAGTGGAGCAAAAAAAGTATTTAGTCAGCCACCAATTGTGCAAGTTCTCCTACTTAAAAAGATGAGAGAGGCCTGTAATTTTCATCATAAGTACACTTCAACAATGACAGACAAAATGAGAAAAAATAATTAAGAAGATCACATTGTAGGATTTTTTTATGAATTTATTTACAAATTATGGTGGAAAATAAGTATTTGGTCAATAACAAAAGTTTATCTCAATACTTTGTTATATACCCTTTGTTGGCAATGACAGAGGTCAAACGTTTTCTGTAAGTCTTCACAAGGTTTTCACACACTGTTGCTGGTATTTTGGCCCATTCCTCCATGTAGATCTCCTCTAGAGCAGTGATGTTTTGGGGCTATTGCTGGGCAACACAGACTTTCAACTCCCTCCAAAGATTTTCTATGGGGTTGAGTTCTTGAGACTGGCTAGGCCACTCCAAGACCTTGAAAAGCTTCTTATGAAGCCACTTCTTCGTAAGAAGGTGTGTTTGGGATCATTGTCATGCTGAAAGAACCAGCCACGTTTCATCTTCAATGCCCTTGCTGATGGAAGGAGGTTTTCACTCAAAATCTCACGATACATGGCCCCATTCATTCTTTCCTTTACACGGATCAGTCGTCCTGGTCCGTTTGCAAAAAAACAGCCCCAAAGCATGATGTTTCCACCCCCATGCTTCACAGTAGGTATGGTGTTCTTTGGATGCAACTCAGCATTCTTTGTCCTCCAAACACGACAAGTTGAGTTTTTACCAAAAAGTTATATTTTGGTTTCATCTGACCATATGACATTCTCCCAATCTTCTTCTGGATCATCCAAATGCTCTCTTGCAAACTTCAGACGGGCCTGGACATGTACTGACTTAAGCAGGGGGACACGTCTGGCACTGCAGGATTTGAGTCCCTGGCGGCGTAGTGTGTTACTGATGGTAGGAATTGTTATTTTGGTCCCAGCTCTCTGCAGGTCATTCACTAGGTCCCCCCGTGTGGTTCTGGGATTTTGGCTCACCGTTCTTGTGATCATTTTGACCCCACGGGGTGAGATCTTGCGTGGAGCCCCAGATATTGGGAGATTATCAGTGGTCTTGTATGTCTTCCATTTCCTAATAATTGCTCCCACAGTTGATTTCTTCAAACCAAGCTGCTTACCTATTGCAGATTCAGTCTTCCCAGCCTGGTGCAGGTCTACAATTTTGTTTCTGGTGTCCTTTGACAGCTCTTTGGTCTTGGCCATAGTGGAGTTTGTAGTGTGACTGTTTGAGGTTGTGGACAGGTGTCTTTTATACTGATAACAAGTTCAAACAGGTGCCATTAATACAGGTAACGAGTGAAGGACAGAGGAGCCTCTTAAAGAAGAAGTTACAGGTCTGTGAGAGCCAGAAATCTTGCTTGTTTGTAGGTGACCAAATACTTATTTTCCACCATAATTTGCAAATAAATTCATTAAAAATCCTACAATATGATTTTCGGATGTTTTTTCTCATGTTGTCTGTCATAGTTGAAGTGTACCTATGATGAAAATTACAGGAGTCTCTCATCTTTTTAAGTGGGAGAACTTGCACAATTGGTGGCTGACTAAATACTTTTTTAGTCAGCCACAAATTGTGCAAGTTCTCCCACTGTATATGCAGACTGAGTTTGCTTATCAGGATATTCTCAGTTTGGAAGGCCACAATATAGAGAAAATAGTATACCAGACAATTCATCCCAGATACATGTTTTAATAATTCACACAAAAAATAACAATTGAGAACCCAAGTGCCCATCCAAACATTTAACACAGTCAGCATCGTTGCTTGAGGGCTCATGTCTGTGCTCTCTGCAGTACGTGTTGATGAACTCACTAGCCTGCCAATCAGAAAAACACAGGAGCCATTGCTCCAGAGAAGGGAGGGAGACAGGGGAGGGAGATTGGGAAAGATCGAAGAGTGTCAGGGCTCCTTTACACCACCTGTGATTAACACCCAAGCCAGTTCCAGAACATCTGTCTGGGATGAGAATTCTGCTCAGCCAAAACATAAACAACGTTGGTCAGAGGAGAGGAGCATGGGTTGGCCGTTGTCGAATCCCTGCACCATGCGGGTTGAGGGAGGAGAGAGAGAGAGCATTGTAAAGTGCTTTGTTTTTTAACAGATGTCTCGTACAATTGAGATGTGAATATTTGCAACTTTAATTAATCAATCACTCCCTCTTATGTGTCTCGGAGGGCCATTAAAATATAGCCGTGGAAGACGATTGTCAACTTCTCAAAATCCTATACTGAGAGTGAAATAATTATCCACAGTTGGCTTACAGTTGTTTGGACAGCAGGTTAATTTACACATGAACGGATAAAATATTAAATGCTGGTGACTCCTCTCATAGCTTCTGGGTCCCTAAGCTGAAGCAATTTGTGGACTTTTTGCAACGTTGGGGATGCAAGCTATCAAACTGACTAGTTTGTCAGGGTTGTTAAACCAACATTATTTTGGGTGTAGAATCCATGATGAGGTTGCTACAGTTGATTGAGTTCCTGCTATGCAGTGTTTACCTAGTACACTTACTCTTTTATACTTGTCACATAAGTAATAGCCACCTGTAATCAATCCATTGGCCTTTCATTTTTCTAAAATGGAGAGCAGTTACAAAGTTATTTCCCAGTGACTGATACGGTGTTGTTTGCAACTCCCATTTTAAACTACTTTAGTTTGAACTGGCAGACCATGCCATTGTAATAACTGCACTTTTGTCCCGACTTCTACCGAAGGTAACTCCAGCGATCGGCGTCGCCGGTTTACTAGCCGCCGCTGATCCCTTTTTCCTTTTCTGTTTGTTTTGTCTGTGATTCCTTTTCACACCTGGTTTCATTTGTGTTTAATTTTGTGTGTATAAGGGTAACCTGTTGCCTGCCTTAGTTCTGGCGGGATTATACTTGTGGTTGTGGTGCGCGTTTGTATTTGATGTTTGTTGTTTTCACGGTTACGCACGTGTATTTAAAGTGTCGGAAATGTGTTTGTTCCTCCTTGGGGTTGCACGAGTTCTGAGTATCTAGAGCATAGTTTGGGATTTTTTGTCTGTGCCATTTTTGTATTGGTGGACTACATTATTAAACATGCTTCTCAGACATCCCTTCTCTCCTGCGCCCGACTCCTACATCTCTCCAAGACGGACGTTATCACAACTTTGGAGTAGTCCATAACTTAATCATTGCAGCACTATACTTGTCTCATACCCAATCAAAATATGTTTATAGAGCAATGTCTTGTTACTGCCTGTTTTGATGACAGGGAACATAATGCAATATGAGAGCGGAAAACGAATTGGTTATTTTTGAAGTATCAAAAGCATTCATGTCTGCGCTATCTGGTTCACATGGGCTATTTCAAATCCCTTCTCATTCTGATCTAATAAGATCTGAAAGCGATGCCGATGTGAGGAAATTTGCACATGCAAGTTTTTTTTTTTTCAGTCAGTCTTCTCTTAATACCTCTGAGTTTGCCATGGATCCCCTAATAATCAAATAACCTAGAGACACATGACATGAACTACACCATTGGGGGAGCGCCAAGGGTCTCTTTGTCTGGCCAAATAGATATTATGTGAACATAAAACCACAAGCAGTGTTTCTCTCTTGGAGGGAATCAGAGTAGGGAGATGCTAGACAGTCAATACACGAGATCAGGGCCCATAGTGGAGAGATGTTGCTTGCCAGGGTAAATTCTATCTCAATTCCAATGCCAGTACATGAATTAAAAACTTGTCGAGGGAATAAACATTTCATAAACACATTAAAAAAAAAGGCAATAACTATTTGGACAACATTGGTTCTGCGGTGTTGACTAGGATTTCAGTGTAGGGGGTCTTGCTTAAGTGTTACAAATGTTGAGGGTTGTAATCTCTATTATTCTCTATCCACCATTCCCTTGGGCTACAAAGGATATTTCCTCACAGTATCTGTGACAAAGACAGGTGTATACAGTGTCCATATTAGGACATAGTAACACATTCATAGAAGTTGAGACCTAACATGGACACCCTGCTCATGGAATACACCTTCAGTTAAAACAATAATTTAAAAAATAATGTTCTCTTTCACTGTTTCTGCTTTACTCTATTCTTTCTCCCTCTGGCATTCAGATTCCAGATTCCGCCTAATTTCAGTGTATGTGACAAAACAAGATAGTGTAGAGAATCATTGTTGTATGGGGTGCGTAATCAGTGGCAGGGAAGTCAGACGCAGGAGAGCAGAATTTGGTAAAAGCCATTTGGGTACAAAAACCCGTCGCGCACCAATCAACACGTGCACAAGCACTTACAATAAACAATCCCACACAAAGACGGGTTAAAAACACAATAAATGATTGAGGGAATTAAAACCAGGTGTGAGGAAAAACAAGACAAAACACATGGAAAATGAAAAGTGGATCGATGATGGCTAGAAGACCAGCGACGCCGACCGAACAAGGAGAGGACCCAACCTTGGCGGAAGTCGTGACAGTACCCCTCCCTTGACACTGGCCTCGGGGGCGAGGCGCAGGGCGATCCTGACGGAGATGGTGGAACTCCCGCAGCATTGAAGGGTCCAACACGTCCTCTACCGGAAACCAGCACCCCTCCCACTCCAAGAGGTACTGAAGGCCCCTCGCCCGATGCCTCGAATCCAGGATAGAGCGAAAGGAGTAAGCCGTGGCCCCCTCGATGTCCAGAGGGGGTGGAGGAACCTCCCGCACCTCAGACTTCTGGAGCGGGCCAACCACCACCGGCCTGAGGAGAGACACATGGAATGAGGAGTTAATACGATAATCAGGGGGAAGCTGTAACCTATAACAAACCTTGTTCACTCTCCTCAGGACTTTAAATGGCCCAACAAACCGTTGACCCAGCTTCCGGCAGGGCAGGTTCCTGGTCGAGAGCCAGACCCGGTCCCCCGGTGCGAACACCGGGGCCTCACTGCGGTGACGGTCTGCGCTGGCTTTCATAGCCTCCGTCTCTGCCTGTGAGAGGGGATACATGTGACTCCTGGGAAGTGCAGCGTCTACCAGTCACCTTTTTTGGAGAAGGCGAGAGCCAAATCAGCATATTCAGGGGGAATGCGCATGGTGGAGACCTGGTCTGGACTTTCCACCATATTAGCACCAACGGAAACCCCTAAACACCTCCCCGAGCACTCTCGCGACGAACCCCATGAGAGCCCTCTGTTGCCAAGAAACAGTGGGGTCATGACAAGCTAACCAGGGTAGGCCTAGCACCACGGGAAACGCAGGAGAGTCAATGAGGAAGAGACTAATTCTCTCCTTGTGACCCCCCTGCGTCACCATACTCAGAGGAGCGGTGGCCTCCCTAATCAACCCTGACCCTAATGGTCGACTGTCTAAGGCGTGAATGGGGAAGGGCACAGCCACGGGAACAATGGGGATCCCTAAACTAAGGGCGAGCGATCTGTCTATAAAATTCCCAGCCATGCCTGAATTGACGAGTGCCTTATGCTGGGAATGCGGGGTAAACTCAGGGAAAGACACATACAAAAACATGTGTGCAACAGAGGGCTCTGGGTGAGAAGGGTGCCGGCTCACCTGGGATGACGCCAAAGAGCCCTGCCTGCTGCCTCGATCCCCAGAGGAACCAACCCGGCACCGACCAGCAGTGTGACCTCTGCGGCCACAGATGGTGCACGAGCCGGAACCTCCTCCAGTCTCCCTACGCACAGCAACTCCCAGCTCCATGGGTACCGGAGCGGTGGTGCTGGGGGATGGAACCGATAGAACCCGATCTGGACGTCTGCGGGTGGCCAGTAGGTTATCCAGCCAAAAGGACAGGTTCACCAGCTGGTTGACAGTGAGGGTGGTGTCCCTGAAGGCCAACTCCTGACGGACGTCCTCACGCAAACTACAGCAATAGTGGTCGATCAGGGCCCTAATGTTCCATCCCGCGCCGGCGGCCAGGGTCCGAAAATCCATGGCGAACTCCTGGGCGCTCCTCATCCCCTGCCTCAGATGGAAGAGACATTCACCCGCCGCTCTACCCTCGGGTGGATGGTCGAAGACTGCCGGAAGTGGTGCGTGAAATCCTGAAAATGGTCCAGCGCTGCATCTCTGTCACGAGAATTTTGTCATCTATATGATTGAACTCAACTATCACTCAAGCTTTGACCAATGCCCAGAGGTTGTAAGACTCTGGTTAATGAAGAATTATACAAAGTCCCAGTCTGCAATAGATCAATACTTTATTCAGAGAACGCTCTGTCTTCAAAATGAGAACACAATCTTTTTATAGCACACACACGCACAAATGAACTTGCATCTGTAGAAATAGGGTGGGGAGGCCTCTTTCCAGTTATTAGTTTCACCGTTATCACAAGTCGACAGTTCAGTTCTCCTTGAATGTCTTAACTATACCCTGCTCATATTTGCGAAATAGTAACACAATGACCTAGTCTTTAAAAAGTCTAATCACACTCAATATTGGATTATGACTCTAACAAATTTTATACAGTTATATGGTTTCAGGATGGAATACTTTAGTCATTATCTTAAACATACAAATTATTCTATCAATCTCCTTCTCCCCACATGGCGTTGGCCCACTCCAAGGCTTTCCCAGAAAGGAACGAGACGAGGGTGGACACCTTCTCATGACCTGAAGGAGCCAGGTGGACGGTTGCCAGGTAGAGGTCGAGCTGTAACAGAAAACCCTGGCAGCGTGCAGCCGTCCCGTCATAGTCCTGGGGAAGGGCAAGACGAATCCCACTGGGACTGGGTGAAGGGGGGCGAGTAGTGGAGACTCTGGTTGTGCTGGTGGAGGCGCTGGAGGAACTCCGTCTCTCCCAGCGGTTCATAGTTTGGACAACGTGGCGCCGAGATGGTGGAGCATCGCCGCATGCTCCCAGACGCGCTCCTCCACCCCTATTCCAGTGGCACCTGCTCCTGCTGACTCCATATAGTTGGTGTGGGATTCTGTAAGGGGTGCGTAATCGGTGGCAGGGAAGTCAGATGCAGAACTTGGTAATAGCCGGAGCAGTTTAATAGCAAAACCCACAGCATAGAAAATAACAAGACAAAAACCTGTGTACAAAAATCTGCCGCGCACCAATCAACACGTGCACAAGCACTTACAATAAACAATCCCACACAAAGACATGGTGGGAACAGAGGGTTAAATACACAACAAATGATTGAGGGAATTGAAACCAGGTGTGAGGAAAAACAAGACAAAACACATGGAAAATTAAAAGTTGATCGATGATGGCTAGAAGACCGGCGACGCCAACCACCGAGCGCTGCCCGAACACGGTGAGGACCTGACCTCGGCGGAAGTCGTGACAATTGTACTATCTAAACCACTGTGAAATATATTTTCAATAATCAAAAATATTGTTGTTTCAGCTGTTTGAAGCTGGTGTATAAAACCGAAAGTAAAAGATGCAAAAACAAAACTTAAGAATGGGAAGCATAAAAATAGCGCACATAGAACAGATTTACCGCTTCTTAGACTTGCCCTCATGTAGAATGATAGATCTATAACACACATTTCTATGTGAATTTGGTTGGGTCACCCAAAAAGTTACATATTGACACTTTAAGTATGCTACCTGCACACATTTGTCTACTCCAAAATAAGTCAAGAATCCAAACAGTGCACTGTCCACCCACAAAGTGGTGTGTATTCATGGATGCCAAGGGAAGCCAGGCTTCCACAAAACAATTTCCAATTAAAAAAGAACAAACATATAAAATATTTCTCATTCCTGTCTATCCGTGTTTCATAACTTTCCTTCAATTTGCAAGAGGTTAAATCTATTTCACCAGAGAAAGCATCCGAGCAAGGCAAACAGCACCCCTCTGACTTAGTATCTGTAGCCTATGAATCTATTTTTGGCCATACTCTTTTTGGCCAGACAGCATCAGATACTGTACATGGCATACAGATACTAAGACAGAGGAGCATTGTTTGCCTCGCTTGGATATTTTCTCCTGTGAGATTGATGAGTCTTGCTGTCGGTGCACATCTTGTCAAAAGTATCAATATATTCCGAGACAACCTATCAGATCTCAGAATTCCTGGGAGGGGGGGCACTGGGGTGGCCAATCAGATTTCAAGGGGGACCGTGGCCACTGTCTCATTGTCTGTTCATTGTCTCGTTAAATCAAACTCGCCATTTGAGCCACTTCCGATGGCTTTGGTACTGACATAGGTGACATGCAAATGAGGGTTAGTTCCTTTCATTCTTATAGGTTGGTTAAAATGATCTGATGTTATTTTGGGGAAAATAAAACGCCTGATAACTTCCGATATTTGGATGGGTCTCTATTGGATGTCATAAGCACTATAACATTTTAGTAGGATTTTGAGGAGTCATGATGAGACATACAATGAAATAAACAAATTCATAAAACATATTTTTGCAAAGTTTTACTGCACTGCTTTAAAGGAGGGTATCTGAAAATGAAACGCCATTTAGAAATCTGAGACCATCTTGGAATCTCGGCAGTGGCCAACTTGTTAGTTCACCAGCCCTATTTGTGTGTTTGTCTATGATCAATGAGGGCTTGCTGTTATGGTTGTCTGTGCCTTCATGAAATTGGCATAAAACCCTGAGAAGTATTTTTTTAATGTTCCACCAACTAATATAAATCATCCGCTTGTACCTCTGCCAAGCAGTCCCGCAGGTTTATGGCACTGGTATTCATGGCCAGCTTCACCTTAGGATGCCTTTGCCCTCATGATGGAGGCACTGGTGCAGTGAAATGAGGGTAAACTCTGCACTCCCAGTGCTTCATACCATGTGAGGTCATACATCTTCCTCCTTTACTAAATATATGAATGTGTCAGAAAAGCGAGTCAAGACCAACAATCTTACAAAGTAATTAATTCACTTAGAGGCTGATGTTATGAATGTAACAACACAGTTTAAGGAAAGAACCTTAACCACAATCCTTAATGTGAATTGTCACGTCAGAACCACAAAAACCTGCATCAGTGCTTGGCTTCTATAGTGCAGACCTACAGCATATTTAGCCAGACTACACCATCTACTTAGCAGAGGTCAAGGGGAGGTTACATACAGTGTCTAACCCACTTCAACATCTGGGCCCTATGGACATCTGCTCTGGCCAGGTTCTCTGCCTCGTGTGTTCGCTAGCCTTTTATACCTTCTGGCTCCGACACTTGCTCCAATATCATGGCTTATGTCTTTGCTGCACTGTACTGTCTTTCACAAGGTCTGGGCTGTAACCTTGGCCTTGGAATCCGAAAATACCACTTAAGCTTTAACTCAATTAAAATGAGGTAAATTCAAATTACTGAAAGTATTTAGAACCCTTTGTATGGAGAATATTGAATTTGTACCTAATTGCTTTAAGGTTTTTCAGTCCTAAGTTTTTCAACCTTGGAGCATTCCGCTCACCTGTTTTAAATTGTCTGGGAATAAAACATAAAATGTCTCAACATTTCCAAACATAAACACCAAGAAGAATTGAAAAGAAATCCCACTACGTTCTACTGCATTATAAAACAAAGGATTTATTCTTTACAAGACATCAGATAACAAAGCATTCACTGTCCTCACTTTCAAAAGGGCATCTTAAATCACTCCCTGTCTCTAGCTGCCCTCAAGAGTCAAATGTTATACTGTGTACTTTGGTGTACTTTGAGTCACCTCTTGCATACATAACTCAGTCTGGGATGCCATACATTCAGAAAATACCGTAATTCCTAAAACCAGTTACAATAGGACAACTAATTGATACCTAACATAATTAAGCAATAAGGCACGGGGGGGTTACTGTGCCACGACGGCCCTTCGTCGTGGCACAGTATATTTGCACTGTAGAATGGCTATTGTTCATTCTTACATGCTCTATGTTTGAGCTGCTTTTGAAAGCAAAATCGAAAACATTATTGGCATTGTTGATTTCGATTTTCATATTAGCAAGCTACGACTGATGGTTTGGTTAGCTAAACTAGCAAGTCTGTTTGTTTACCACAGCAACTACTGTAGTAAACTTGCTAGCAACTTCAGTGGATGTTAAACACATTTCTTGCGGCAAACGTGTTCAATTATAGCCATTGTATAAAAGGGATAATCAACTTGGGGCTGTATGCTTTCTCTGTTAATAATGCAGCTCCGTGGAAGGTCAGTTCCAACACACTTTCCACGTTGTTCAATATTTTCCATAGAACGCATAGCCCCTCGTTGATTATCCCCATGCATGTCTTGTCTGTCTCTTGTTAAGGAAAAGAGTGAGAGTATACATCACAATAACACAAATATGACATTTTATGATATGACATTTATTTTATGAGACAAAGAGAACACAGGTGATTAGTGTGAGAGACAGATCACCTGCTTTTTGGCAGAGAAGAGGGTGGTGTTTGCCAAAACCTATTGAACTGAATTGATTACCTGTGAGAGACTGTAGATCCCTGTAGAAGGTGTCATACCTATTTAGCATCTCTGGCACAATTTTCTCTGTTGGTGGTATAGGAAAGCCCGCTTGCTACATCCTTATGACTGAACTATTGGCACAGATGCATGAAATTAAGGTGATATTCTGCCTGTTCTTATGAGGACCAATATGGCAAACACATGTTGGCAGCTACAAATGTTCTGGGCACATTGTTTCCAGTGTGATCAATCGTTAGTTTTAAGCAGTGGGAAGAGTTTCAAAGAAAAGCTTCCCATAACATTCTTGTGTTCCACATACATCTATTCAGATGACATGATAGCTTTTATTTGAGTGTTCTCGATATAAATGAATAAATTGGCATGATAAATTACTGTGTGGGCCTGTGTTCATCGCAGGTGGTTACAGAGTGATTCCTCATGAAAACCATAAAAAAAGACCATGATTTGGGGGATTTTCACAAAATGGAATCTGTAGAATAGTCCTTTGGAGGAATGCTTGTTAACATTTGTATCTAAAAGCATAATTGAGAATCAATTAATATAATTTTGGCCTTAACCAGGTCTCTAAGACTGTTTAATCTGAAGATACTAGAAATCAAAAATGTGTATCATATGAAGCTTTACCACTTTCTCTGTAATATGAGTTGTATTTCGATTTCAAGTATAAACATTACTTTAAATATTGAAAAATAAACATGAATATTGAAAATATTAAATGTTGTATTTGGCAAAAGTTTCTGTACATTGTTAAATATAATATACTCTCTGAGGTCATTAAAGATCCCCTGGCACTTATTGTAAGAGTAGGGGTGTTAACCCTGGTGTCCTGGCTAAATTCCTAATCTGGCCCTCAAACCATCACGGTCACCTAATAATCCCCAGTTTACAATTGGCTCATTCATCCCCCTCCTCTCCCCTGTAACTATTCCCCAGGTCGTTGCTGCAAATGAGAACTTGTTCTCAGTCAATTTATCTGGTAAAATAACAGATAAATAAAAATAAAATAAAAAAAGGTTGGGTGGTATCCAGATTTGTAATGATGTACGCTGAGAGTCGGGAAGCAAGTTCAGGGAGTGAATACATTTAATAAATAAACGGAACATAATACAAAACAAGAAACACAAACAGCACACAGACATGAAACAGAAGCAATAACGCCTGGGGAAGGAACAAAAGGGAGTGACATAAATAGGCCAGGTAATCGAGGAGGTGATGGAGTCCAGGTGTCAATAAGTGCTGGTGTGCATGACAGGCGTGCGTAATAATCAGCAGTTTGGTGACCTGATTTCCATATTATTCCTGTACCACTCCGGGGTATACGGTATTACTGGCAGTGCACACAAGGGGTGCTTTGTAGCACATTATGGAATCTCGAAGGAGGCCTGGTTAAGGCCAAAATGTAATAAATGATTAATGAAAATGTATCAATTATGCTTTTAGATACAAATGTAAAAAATAACAATCCTTCTATCACATTTCAGGAGAAGACCCAGATGCAGACAGTGTCGAAGAAACACAAGTTTATTACTAGAACAGGGGGCAGGCAAAACGATAGGTCAAGGGCAGGCAGAGGTCAGTAATCCAGATCAGAGTCCATAAGATACAGAACGGCAGGCAGGCTCAGGGCAGGCAGAATGGTCAAAACTAGAAAACAGGAACTAGAAAATACAGGTGCAAGGGGAAACTGCTGGTAGGCTTGACAAACAAAACAAACTGGCAATAGACAAACAGAGAACACAGGTATAAATACACTGGGGATAATGGGGAAGATGGGCAACATCTGGAGGGGGTGGAGACTAGCACAAAGACAGGTGAAACAGATCAGGGTGAGACACCTTCCTCAAAAGGACTATTCTATATAGATACAATTTGGTGAAAATCCCCCAAATCATGGTATTTTTTTCTGGCTTTCGTGAGGAATCAATCTACAACCTAATATGGATAACTTTACAATCAATATTGTTCACGATTAATAAAAACATTTCTGGAGTTATTGTTGAAATATAATTGATCAATGATTAAAGCATCACTTTCTAAACCATCTCAATTTATTTGTGAACATTCTGTGTATAATAAAGATTAGCCAACAGCTGGATAGGAAACACAGGGCGGTAGGACATGTAGTGAAAACATATGGAGCAGAGCAGAAAGTCGGAAGTGTGTAAAAAGCACTAGGGAATTCCTGTCTGAACCCAACACTGTCAACCACAAATTTACTGAGTAAATATTGTCAGCAGTAACATAATGACATGCTTGGAAAATTATTATCTGGGATAGTGTAATGGTTTTCTTCTGTCGAAGGAGAGGAGGACCAAAATGCAGCGTGGTTGGAGTTCATAGTTTTTAATAAGAGAAACTAAACATGAACACAATTACAAAACAACAAACGTGGCAAAACCCGAAACAGTCCTATCTGGTGCAGAGAACACAAAGACAGGAAACACAAAAGAACTATGGTCAGAACGTGACAGATAGTTTGTACGTTACATGTTTCAGGGAGAATTGGAGCATAGAGCTCAATGTATGCCATCTAAATAGCTGATTATTACTTATCACAAAATTATGTGATCATATGTGAATCAGTCACGTTTAGATGGAAGTCATGTAACTTTATACTTGAGATCATGCTAATGTATTTGTTAAAAACCATAGCGTAATCCCGGCAAGTCTGAGAAACTGATTAATTTGTGGGAAGTGTGGATTGCCGATGAAATACATATGGGTTGAGTCAACATAATATTATTTGTTGATGTCAAAAGGTGTGCACCATATACCATCCATCATAAAGGCTTAGACGTGGGAAAGAGGAAGAGATCCATCAATACTAAGTTCCCTGAATCATCACCCTCCAACTCTCTCCAGCATTACTAAGTGAAACTGGTCTGTGACCAGATTCTTGTCTGCCTAGCTCTATGAATTAGGTAATGGACCGAAGTGTTCCTGTTTAGGGGGCGGGGGGAGGGGTATGGGAAGAAAAAAAAAACTTTTCTGCAAATGCTGCAGACCTCAGTTGATCTACTAACACCACACCACTGTAGACAATGTGCGTGCCTACAGAGGATTAGTGTGTCTGCATCACACCCTGTTTGGGCCACTATGCCATTCAGGACCTTGTCAGCCCATTCAGGGCTACATAATAAGTCAAGAGACAGGGCCTGTACTCACAAAGAGTCTCAAGTGCTGATATAGCATCCGTTTTAGGTTTTAGATCAAAATGAACAAGATTATATGGACAGGGGGGACCTGATCCTAGATCAGTACTCTTACTCTGAGACACTTTTTGAATATGAGCCCTCGGCCCTGGTCACAGAATCAACGGCAAGCAGTCTTCCACACAGAATGGAAGATGTCCTTTCTGCAATCGATTATAGCAGGGTACAATGTGTCAGCACAGACACAATTATTCTTCTCTGTGTCAGATTCAGACATCAATGCTTTTCCGAGACTGTTGTTTCAAAATAGTAGACCCTGAATTCCATAATTGTATTCTTTTTTTGCAAATCCATAATTATAAGATTTTGATGATGTATAATATTCTGGAAAAGCAGTCATGCTGAGATGACAAAATACAGACCAGCTGATTCATTTTTCATCAGTCACACAATGTCTGTTTTGTCTTTTTTAAGCTCCACAACATTGTAGATGGTGTCCTTCACTCCTTTCTATTCACTTATAGCCCTGCACCTCCACCCTGTCCATGACCTTTCATTCTGTCCATGAATATGATATTGGGCTGTGGAAAGAAGGACAGAAATTTTAGAACTCGATAAGATTCGGAAGAAGAAGAAAGAAAGTGTCACGCCTTGGTCATTGTATTTTGTGTTTTTGTTATATGTTTGGGTAGGCCAGGGTGTGACATGGGTTTATATTTGTTGTATTCGTATTGGGGTTTGTATTATTTGGGATTGCGGCTGATTAGGGGTGTGTCTAGTTAGGCTTGGTTGCCTGGGGCGATTCTCAATCAGAGTCAGGTGCTTGTCGTTGTCTCTGATTGAGAACCGTATTTAGACAGCCTGTCTTTCGCGTTGTAATTTGTGGGTGTTTGTTCCTGTCTTAGTGTTGTAGTCACCAGATAGGCTGTAATAGGTTTCACGTTTCGTTTGTTGTTTTCATATACAGTTATTTTCATGTACCGCGATTATTTTCATTAAAGTCATGAGTAACCTACACGCTGCATTTCGGTCTGACTCTCTTCATACAACAGACGAACGGCGTTACAGAAAGACACAAACATGTCTCTGACATATAATTATGTGGTTACTCATGAAGATAAACAGACAGCCTAGGAGTCGAGAAGGGTAAAAATAAACCAATGATACTGCAGCCAAACTGGTCTAGTGCTCAGCTCTAATGAAAAGGCATTTTATAGACTCACTGGAGAGACATTCAGAGATTCAATCAGTTATCAGGATATCTCAATCATTATTATGCCTAAAACACCAGTAGCTTGGGTCTCTTTCTATCTCTAGGTAAATCAGATATGCAGGAAGTGCATTGGCATCTCTGACTCGCAGTGGACTTGTCTACTTCAATACACCTAGGCTGGGTTTAATCTGAGGTGTGCTATAGAGCAGCTCACTATAACATACTTTTAAAGGTAATTTACATTTCAGCTGGAATGCACAGTGTGAATGAAACTCTGCCATAGTCACTGATCAATGTTGAAATCTAGTCATGCATAAACAAATCCATAACCGAAACCCAACTGATTACATGCTCATTACTTTTTTACATTTTTATTATCCAATCCACACAATAGCCAGCATATGCCCTTCACAATCACACCTATCTTTGAAATATCCCTCCTACAAAGCCCATGGCAATGCCATTGCATGATGTAGAGGTTAAGCCCCCCATTAGTGTCTAATCCAGCCAGATCAGCACTGCATCTGTGTAATTCAAAGTGAGCATGGAAACTGAGCTACAGTTTGTGTGCACTCTGGATATGATGACTTGGGGTCATGAAGATTTCTGCACAGATGACTGGGCAGATAGATAGCTAGATAGCTTCACAGTAAGCCTCAGATGTAGTTTTGTCTGTAAATAGGAGACATAGGCAAACATTTTAAGACTCTAAGGGGCCTACATTTATGCAGGTTATACATTTAACACTTTGCCAGCCAAATGCAGAAAAACATCACAAGTGGGTCAACCTGTCAAACTCATGTGCCACATTGGAGGGTACAGTGTAGGCTAAGGCACTATGGCAAAATGGTAGTATCTCTGAAGGAGTTAAATAATGTATCCAGTCAAGCATACACTCATCATGTGGATGCATGAGCTAGTTGGATATTGAACAGGGTTGGCAAGAAGTGTGAGCTAGGATTAGATTTTTGAAGAGACGTGCATGTTTGCATTACTTATGCTTTAATGGTCCCCATGCTCAATAAATTGCCTCATGCATTGTCTACGATTTTTATCCAAGCTGTCTTTGTCGCAGTTTGAAATATTTCCAAGCCAATACAAACCCTCTAAGCTCCAGCAGCAGTAGGTGCGATGTCCCCTACAGTGGGGAGTTGAAAGCCCAGTTTGTGTCTGATTGAATGAGAGCTGTGTATTCTGTGTTCATTGCATGCAGCAGTGGAAAAGCACATAACTCATTTCAGAGGACCTTAAAGAAAATATAAAGTGGCTGCAAGTGTAGTAAGTGTGCCTAACTGAGATAAAAAAAGACTCCACTGAACTGATTAGTTCAATCAGACAAGAATGAGACATTCTGGAAGATAGCATTTAAGTAAAGACTTTATCCAAAAACACTTTTATCCCCTACCCAAATAAAAACCTCACAATTTCTTCACAATCCATCTAGATTGTTAACTGCTGAATACAATTGCAGCCAACATAAACGTGGGATGTTCTGACTTATTGAGCAACATCTCATATGAACAGAGTATGTAAAACAACCCCCTTTGTTTTCAGTTATTTGGGCAAAAATATCAACCTAACTGCAGCCAGTAGAACATTCATCTACAGTATCAATAATTATACCCAGCCAGTCCCATCTGTTATTTTTGAAGTGCTCATGATCAAGCAAGGCTTGTCCATGCCCGAAAGGTTAAAGTACTTATGTTAGTACAGTAGTCTGAGAACGGCTATTCTTATATTCTGCATTAGGAACTAGGCATGTTTTTGCTATTACGTGGTGAACAACAGGGACTGTGCTTTATTTCATTTCATTTTTTAAATTTCTTTCCTCTTTTTGGCAACTTAAGTTGATATTATTTTCCTTTGTGTGATGGATTTGAAGCACATTGATATATTTTATTTTGACATTCACGTCCCGCTGTTCCGAACAGTCTGATTTTGGAGTCATAAACCTATCATTAGACATCATTAATCCCCAGGTCCCTCGTTAAACTGGCTCTGCTGCATTCTACGCTGGAGGTATTACGATGACCTTAACTACCGTTGGCTGATAGACTATGACAGAAATTATGACCTTAACAAAGTCTATTTTGTAATATTTGCATGCATAAAAATATCATATCTGACACCAAAAAGACTGTCTGACTCGGTTTTAGGGCTCCCTCAGGATGTCTCTTGGCAGGCGGAGCGATATGTGGCACTGCAACTTCGAGAGGGATTGCAGTGGATGTGCTTATGATTAAACGACCATTGCGGTCGTTAATAGCGACTTAGAAAGTGCTTAGGGATCTCCGGTCAAACTGGCCCCATCACACATGGATTGTGCTGCGTGTTATTTGCTTTCTTTTTCTGTTATACTGTGAAAATAACAGTGTTAACTGTAGAAAGTGGTAACATTCCTTCTTATGCTCCAACTGAGATCTTAAATATATGGCTTATAGAGATTGTGTGGTCACCAAATTTAGTGTTCAAGAAAAACACTGTGGTCACATCAAGAATCTATAGACATCCGGGTTGGTAGGTTCAAATGATGGCATTAACTTGTTCTAATCTTTGACATGTTACGATTTGACATAGAAGGTGCCACATTATAGTAAAATGAAAAGTTGCTTTTGAATATGTCGAAAATACAATAAGAAGCTGATCAAGATGGTTGTTTGTTACTAGTGCTCTGCTATACAGTGTCAATATGTATGCTTTTGTACATAATAGATGAACCTATTACAAAAACAGGCAAACTAAAATCTAACGACTTGTAAATAAGGTCCAAAAAGCCATAGGCATGCCATTTAGGACCAAATGTATGTAAATTGAAGAATCTAAAAATGTTCTCCCAAGGCTCCTAATAAGAATTTGTCCCCAACATGTGCTTTGGAATGTGTACAGAGTTCTCGTTTTCCAAATTTAGACATTTAATAGAACAACTGTAAAGACAATACAACAATAAAGCGTGCCTATTATGCTGTAAAACAGAAAACAGAACATGAGGGTTTGGGGTCACTTAGAAATGTCCTTGTTTTTGAATGAAAAACTTTATTTTTTAAATAACATCAAATTGATCAGAAATACAATGTAGACATTGTTAATATTGTAAATGACTATTGTAGTTGGAAACAGCAGATTGTTTATAGAATATCTACATAGGCGTACAGAGGCCCATTATCAGCAACCATCACTCCTGTGTTCCAGCGTTTATCCTTTTAAAAGGCTAATTGATCATTAGAAAACCCTTTTACAATTATGTTAGCACAGCTGAAAACTGTTGTGCTCATAAAAGAAGCAATAAAACTGGCCTTCTTTAGACTAGTTGAGTATCTTGGAGCATCAGCATTTGTGGGTTCGATTACAGGCTCAAAATGGCCAGAAACAAAGAACTTTCTTCTGAAACTCATCAGTATATTCTTGTTCTGTGAAATGAAGGCTATTCCATGCGAGAAATTGCCAAGAAACTGAAGATCTCGTTCAATGCTGTGTACTACTCCCTTCACAGAACAGTGCAAACTGGCTCTAACCAGAATAGAAAGAGGAGTGGGATGCCCCGGAACACAACTGAACAAGAGGACAAGTACATTAGAGTGTCTAGTTTGAGAAACAGACGCCTCACAAGTCTTCAACTGGCAGCTTCATTAAATAGTACCCGCAAAACACCAGTCTCAACGTCAGCAGTGAAGTGGCGACTCCGATATGCTGGCCTACAATGCTTGTTTTGTCACATTGACAAATGTGAAATTAAGTGAACTATTAGAATTTAAGCAACCAGAAAATGGTGGAGCAATTTCTGCATAAAGCACCTAT
Source organism: Oncorhynchus gorbuscha (assembly GCF_021184085.1). Taxonomy (NCBI): domain Eukaryota; kingdom Metazoa; phylum Chordata; class Actinopteri; order Salmoniformes; family Salmonidae; genus Oncorhynchus; species Oncorhynchus gorbuscha. The sequence goes on from NC_060187.1 coordinate 59,222,915, forward strand.
AATGTTTTGTGCAAGGGCTCTTTTATAGGTTATTAAGCAATTATTCTGTTTGGCATCAGTTCAGCTTTTGAACTCCTCTCTTCTCTCAGACAACATGAAGGGTCACTACTATCTTGCAGCAACTGTGAATACCATTAATATGCTAACTCATGCTGTAGAACAACCATAAGTTCCTCAACATAATAATGGCCACTGTTGGACCTCTTTGAATATATAATGTGGGTGACAACACTCTTTTCAGAAAGCATTGGATTAAACACCTGTGGGTTGGATTTCAGCAATCAAAGATGATTCATTTCCTCTTAACTGACTGAAAAGAACAGCCTGGTCCACTGAGGAAAACTAGAAGAGAAAAGGACACTCTATTCAGACTTGCTTCTGCAAGAGTCATTCATGTGTGCAGTTCTTATACAAAACAATATTAAAAGAAAATTCATGTTTTTTTTAACTGACATTTTTCAAGCACTGTTGTATGAGTTGGGATTAAATCCCCTATGTTCACCTTCTTCAAAGACTGCTCCCCTTATTGGGATCTCTCCATGCTTATTAGTAAATTTTATATTTGACAAGTAAACTTGTTTGTCTATTACAGATTTTGAGAACTACATAATGAAAAGGTATGCCTGTAAAATAGAAACATAAAAAATTCTATATACTCCAATGTACTATGATGATGACTTATGATTTTACTTAACAGTACATGTTTTAAACATTTGATATTGACAAGATCAGAGATCTACTGTATGTAACAACTCAAATCAAAGTGTATTGGTCGCCTACACAGATGAGCAAATGTTAAAACAGGTGCAGCTAAATGCTTTAGTTTCTTGCTCCTACGGTGCAGTAATACAATATCAATATAATATAATACCAATACACAAATAATCCAGGAAGTCCAAAACACGAAAGAAATGGATCCCCTCTATACAGTAAACATGTTTTACTAAAATTGCATTGGCCAATAGAGTACTGTAATACCGTAATATATGGCATTTATGGAGCAGAGACTTTTATCCAAAGTGACAACAGTCAACACCTTTTGGTATGTGACCCCAGTGCGAATCAAACCCGCAACTCTGGTGTTGCTGTGACATGCTATTATGAACTGAGCCACAAAAAGGACAACTACGATACATACTGTAAATTACAATACATGATTCTACATCCGATTGCTTGCTCTCTGGGGTTTTAATCTTGGTTTCTGTATAAACATATTTTTTATTTAACTAGGCAAGTCAGTTAAGAACAAATTCTTATTTTCAATGACGGCCTAGGAACAGTGAGTTAACTTGCCTGTTCAGGGGCAGAACGACAGATTTGTACCGTGTCAGCTCAAGGATTTGAACTTGCAACCTTCCGGTTACTAGCCCAATGCTCTAACCACTAGGCTACCCTGCCGCCCCGACAAATGCTGATGTAAAAAGGGCTTTATAAATACATTTGATTGATTGAAAAAATGTATAATTGCCATCCCCATGAGCGGACCATCAATGAGGCATGAAATTATTTCAATCCAGACCTATGTTAGGCTTGGATTCGCCATGCCGAAAGGGTTTTCCCCAGATGAGGATATTTACCTCAATTTCAATGAGAACCTAATGCCAAATGCTCAAGACAGTCCATATGAGTGTACCACCCTCCTTCAGGGTCCATTTTAATGGGTATTGTAAGTCTATTGCCTAATGTGAAAACAGTGTAATGTACTGTAATTTACAGTACTGTAGCATACGACATTCAAAACGCAATTTTTAAACGTATCTTACATTTTTTTGCTATTGGATTAACTGGTTGTTAAAATAACTACATTGAGAAGATATCATTAGGTTGTGTTTTGGTGAATAAACCAATGTACTCATTATATTTCACAGTAAATTTGTATTTTGGATCAATGGTTGTGTGATGAAAGATGTCTACAAACAAAATGAATGCACAATGAAAGGTTTTGATTGTAAGACTGGCTGTGTTACAAGTGTTGCCAGTTTGGAGTTTTGTACTGAGAGTAAAACAATTCACCACATATATGTAAAAATAGTACCAAAGCGATTTATAAACTGTAAGTTGTCTCACATATTGTGGTTTGAGCCCCAACGAAAAGGAGACTAGGAACCTCTCGCCCAATATTCACAGTTTACAAGGATCACTGATCTGAAGAATCTCCAGGAATTGCTGTTTATGGCCCCCTGTTGGATTATGAGGAAATATAAACTGTTTTGAGATTGATGTTAATTTAACATACACTGAGTGTACAAAACATTAAGAATACCTCTTATTTTCATGACATAGATTTCGCCTGGATTCACCTGGTCAGTCTATGATCCCTTATTGATCTTACTTGTTAAATGTACTTCAATCAGTGTAGATGAAGGGGAGGAGACAGGTTAAAGAAGGATTTTTACACCTTGAGACAATTGAGACATGGATTGTGTGTGTGCCATTCAGAGGGTGAATGGGCAAAACAAAATATTTACATGCCTTTGAACGTGGTATGGTAGTACAGTAAGTGCTATAGGCGCATCGGTTTGTATCAAGAACTGCAGCGCTGCTGTTTTTTTTAATGCTCAACAGTTTCCCATGTGTATCAGGAATGGTCCACCACCCAAAGGACATCCAGCCAACTTGAAACAACTGTGGGAAGCAGTGGAGTCAACATTTGGGTGGGGGGGGGGCAACTCAATATTTGGAAGGTGGTCTTAATGTTTTCTACACAATGTATACTGTCAGTGCAGAAGCTTACTAAGCTTGTCATTTCTTCTACGCTTGTCATTTCTCTACTCTCACTCTCATTGTCTTATTCTATTGGCACAAATACTCTGGTTGATTTGACGGGTATCTAAACAATTTTGGTATCTAAACATTCTGCAACACTTGAGAAACAAGTGTGCTGACTGTTATTCATCACTGGGAAAGAGAGCGGGAGAGCGAGAGCAAGAGAGAGATTGATGGAACTATGAGTTTCCTATTACTAAACAACACTTTAAGCATGATCATTCCATGTCATGCAAGATCGGTTTATATGAGGCCAGTTCTGGTGTAAATAATACATCATCTCTTTAGGTGGATTGGTGGGCCAAAACTCATTAGAAAACTTTCCTGCTCCTTATTAGTGAATAGCACACACTCTCGACCTTGCCCCTCTGCAAAATGGAGGTGGTAGGAAAGGAAATATGTGAGAAGCGTTAAGATATACATGACTGAAGTACACCATATTTAGTTTAAAAGGGCCCAGGGTTTTGGAGGTATATATAATATTTGCAACATTTCTGTTGAAATTGTGTTTATCTTGCTCTCTGACTAAGTTGATTATTGTTCATGACAATAAGTGCAACATTTTGGGAACTCAATGGCTTATTCAACATTTGCTATGACTCCAGGACCACTCTGTTTACTGGCCCACACAGTATAGCCTACATTTAATAATGCCCCTTCTGTCACAGTTCGATAACCTTATGCAAAACATGTGGTTTTAAATAAGTTATTGAACATTAGAAAAGGTAGTACTTTTAGACCATATTAGAATAGGCAGATAATTTGAATTGTATTTTATTTATTTATTTAACCTTTATTTAACTAGGCAAGTCAGTTAAGAACAAATTCTTATTTACAATGACAGCCTACACCGACCAAAACGGACGACACTGGGCCAATTGTGCGTCGCCCTATGGTGAACTAACCTTGCTCTTTGAAATCTTACTGTATGTCCTAGTCATGCCCATGTAGCAGTTGCTTCCATCCCTCCTTGCCTTTTTTCTATCTAAAGACAAGGACAGTTCATTTAAGATAATGATTGGCAATCAGTGGTATAAAGTACTTATTTAAAAGTCGCTTTTGGGGGTATCTGTACTTTACTTTACTATATATGTTTGACTACTTTTACTCCACTACATTCCTAAAGAAATAATGTACTTTTTACTCCATACATTTTCCCTGACACCCAAAAGTACTCCTTACATTCCGGATGCTTAGCCAAGACACAAGAAAATTGTCAAATTCACACACTTCTCGAGAGAACATCCCTGGTCATCCCTACTACCTTGGATCTGGTAGACTCCCTAAATGTTGGATTGTGCCCTGGCTATCCATAAATGAAATAAAACAAGAATATCATGCCTTCTGGTTTGCTTAATATAAGGAATGTGAAATGATTTATATTTTTTACCTTTGATACTTAAGTATATTTTGGTAATTACATGTACATTGATACTTAAGTATATTTAAAACCAAATACTTTTAGACTTTTACTCAAGTAGTATTTTACTGGGTGACTTTCACTTTTACTAGAGTCATTTTCTTTTGGTATCTTTACTTTTACTCAAGTATGACACTGTTGGCAATCAATATTACTTCAGCAAAACTGGACGCTTTTGAAGAATCAAACATACTTATAAAAGACAACATTATTTGTTTGGCATTTTTCACCTTGTTCGCACATGGCGCCAACACGTCCAGTTCTCGCGTTCTTCTTTTGCACACATGTCGGCAAGCACCTGTCAAGGAGAGTTAGTGTTATCAGCTACTGCAAATAAAATGACAGATGCACAACCACCATGGACGATATATTTTGGCTACTATCCTAGGTAATAAAAGAAAGGTAGCACTTTCGGTAAGTTACAACTTTTGTATCCTGTACAGCCTAAAGGCTATGAGTAGAAAGGTTCCCCCTCAAAGTCATACAGTACTTGTATGCACTCTAGTAGGATTTTAGGATAGCAATGGCATAGCCTACCTACTGTAGTAACCAAACGTTTTTACCTCAAGTCAATACTATTTAATTTAACAATTCCAACTGCCTGTTAATATTAGCCTACCGCAAATATGGCCAAATCTAAAAAAAATAGAAACAAACCGCTAACTCAACATTTGAATGGTGATATCGATTCCAAAATGCATCGATTCGGGCAAAGTCTTACTTTCTTTTGCATCCTTTGCACCGGCCTTACACTGCGCCAAAACTATACGTTCGCGCGCTGGCAGGAAACACCTGTCAAGGAGAGATATGCATAATCAAATGGATTCAATCGTCTTATTAGTGTAGGCCTAGTTGTCAGTAAAAATGACTAGACCTATGCCGCTGAGGATGATGTATTTAAATGCAAGGTCAAAATATATTTTCTTAGGTAGAAAAATATTATAATTAGAAAAGTCGTTTGGCCCGTAAAATAAGATTGTAGCCTATCAGTTGTCGTAATATACCTAATTTAAATGCCTTACTTTAAGGGTAAACCAATCCAGCTGGGCAAGGCTTGATGGCCGAAAGTTACGGGTATTCTTTTCGTGCTTCATTACAGCACAGATTAGAACTAATGGTATTTAACCAGATTTGTTGATATAAACAAACAGCACAGCACAACCCAACTGTTCCACCTCTGGTTTTTCGTCTCGCAGTCTGTGTGAGTTTGAGGGGTGGGGCCAACTCAACATCATGCATGCGGAGTCTCCTGCACTAGATGGGGTTGGATGCAAATACCCCAGGATTGTGAATGACTTGTCTGAGTTGGAAGGTTTCCGACGCTTAAAATTGGATTTATGTGGAAATTGCATCAAGTGAGTGATTTACTAGCACGAGCCTTCTTATAAATAACTGCGCTGACTGAAAGAAATAGCAAAAGTTATACAAACATTTTTTCGGCGGATTGCATTTGAAAGATTAGTTTCTCATTTTATTTGAAATGACTTGCAGATTTTTAAATTTCCATAAATAATGCACACGGAGAGCCCAAATGTTTGATGGCAACATAAATTGCCAACTGATAAAATACAACAAAGGGAATGATTTGTTTCTCTATAATGATCTAATATCTCTTTATCATCTCATGTGAAGGGGTCATGTAGGAGGAGTTCTTTTGAAACCAAACAAGTTACGAATTTTCCCTTATAAAAAGGAAATTGAGACCCGACAACTCACTGGATCTCACCATAAGAGGTTTGCAATGCACAGGTAGGTCGAATTTCCAAGCTGTTATTCTGCTGTGGATTATGTATGACTGGAAACTGATAGTGCATTTTGGAATAGTTTAGAGCTCTGTAATTCGTTTTAGTAATATGGGAAATAAATTACTTATTTGTTTTAGGCTAGCCTATTAGCCTACTATGGCTTAATTAACTTTTAATTAATGCCGAATAATAGGCTTACCTCTAATAAACAACCCTCATTTAATGGTCAAAATGAAGTATTTTTGAGGTGTTATTATTATTTTTTACATTATTATTAGTTTTTTTCATTATTGAATGATTTTAGTATTCAACTTTTTAAATGTCAGTGACATTGAAATTGATCTTGTTTTATTTTGTGAAATGCAACATTATGTAATTTGCTGTTATTTTGTAGAACCAGGTAAGTGTCAGGAAAAATATTTTTTGTCTGAAAAATATGTTACTGTCATTAACATTCAAAAATGCATGTCGGAAGAGGAATCATCTCCCTTTCAGTAACCTGTGTGCATAAGGAACCCCATGATATTTAATAAAACATATTTATATCACTTTTTCTGGAGAAAAAAATCTGAAATTTGAGACATCCTAAATGCCTCCTTTTGTATCCATTAGGGGTTCCCTGATTGTATGAAGGCATGCTTTTTTCTTCTGCTGGTCGCTTTTCAAGCATATTTAGGGAATCGAGTGTGCAGAAATTTATTTTGGCACTACACATGTTGCAGCAGCAATTTAGCAGTTAATTAAAACAGCACTGGCTCCATTTATCCCTCCCTCTCGCTCACTCTCCTTCTTGCTCTTTTGTTCTCACTCTCTCGTTCTTGCTCTCTTTCTTTCTCTCCAGTTTTCTGTATCTGTCTGTCTCTGTCTGCTTCTCCACCAGTCTTACATTAACACTGACCACTTGAATTCCGCTTTAAAAAGAGATTGATAAGCAGGAGGGAGACAGACAATTGGAGACCAAGATTATGGGAGAGAGAGATGCTGGAGTGGACTGGGGCAGGTGGGGAGCTCCAATAGATTTTCCTTTCTCCTCAGAAGACCAATGTAGGCAGCTGTAAGTTTACATTTACAATGTAAGTCAGCATGGTGTGCTAGCATGTGCGGCATGCAGACAGACAGCGTGGCTAACCCTGACTGCTGGCGCCCCATAGACTATGGGTGCGTTTGAAAGAGCGGGGTGGTGCTGGGAACACAGAGGAATTCTCCTCCTTGTACAACTCAGTGGGAGAGATCAGACAAGGAGGTGGTGGAGGAAGGAAGGAAGGAAGGAGAGAGATCTACTGTACAGTACATAGCAGGCAGTCCTATAGTGTTGTAGTCTACATGTGTAGCACATTTTACCCAGCTTTCCCTGCACAGGAAGTGATTACCAATAATGGGCTGTGGAGGCTCCTGAAGCATTCCAGTGACAGAGCCAGGTGTTTTTCGGCACACGTGCACATGCAGATGCCCTGCATGGTGCTACTACTACCTGCTGCTTTAGATTAGAGGGTGTCAATGGTGCTGAGCAGTCTATGGGGCCTAGAACATGAAGGAGAGTGACTACTGATAACGCCTTCCTACCACCTATTTCCTCACCATCATTGCCTTTCTCCTTCACTCTTCCTTTCGCTCTACTCTCCTCACTCACTCTCTCAATTAAATTAAATTCAAAGGGCTTTATTGAAATGGGAAACACATGTTTACATTGCCAAAGCAAGTGAAATAGATAAATAAAAGTGAAATAAACAATAGAAACTATATACATTGCAATCATAATAGTTTACACTCATAACATTTAAAATGTCTTATTATGGCTATGTACAGTGTTATAACTATGTGCAAATAGTTAAATTACAAAAGGGAAAATAAATAAACATAAATATGGAATGTATTTACAATGGTGTTTATTCTTCACTTGTTGCCCTTTTCTTGTGGTAACGGGTCACAAATCTAGCTGCTGTGATGGCACACTGTGGTATTTTATCAAATTGAATTGGTTTTTTAATTATTTGTGGGTCTGTGTAATCTGAAGGAAATACAGTGCCTTCGGAAAGTATTCAGACCCCTTGACTTTTCCCATATTTTGTTAGGTTACAGCCTTATTCTAAACTTGATGAAATTGTTGTGTCCCTCATCAATCTACACACAATACCCCATAATGACAAAGCAATAATGGATTTTAAAAAATTGTTGCTAATTTATTAAAAATAAACATCTGAAATATCAAATGTACATTCATATTCAGACCCTTTACTCAGTGCTTTGTTGAAGCATCTTTGGCAGCGATTACAGTCTTGAGTCTTCTTGGGTATGATGCTACAAGCTTGGCACACCTGTATTCGGGAGTCTCTTCCATTCTTCTGTGCAGATCCTCTCAAGCTCCGTCAGGTTGGATGTTCGATCAGGTTTAAGTTCGGGCTCTGGCTGAGTCACTCAAGGACATTCAGAGACATATCCCAAAGCCACTCCTGCGTTGTCTTGGCTGTGTGCTTAGGGTCGTTGTTCTGTTGAAAGGTGAATATTCGCCCTAGTCTAAGGTCCTGAGCGCTCTGGAGCAGGTTTTCATCAAGGATCTCTCTGTAATTTGCTCTGTTCATCTTTGCTCGATCGTGACTAGTCTCCCAGTCCCTGTCGCTGAAAAACATCCCCACAACATGATACTGCCACCACCATGCTTCACCGTAGGGATGGTGCCAGATTTCCTCCAGACAGTGGTGTAAAATACCATTTAAAAATACTTTAAAGTACTACTTAAGTCTTTTTTGTATCTACTTTATTCTACAATTTTTTTTATTTTTGACAACTTTTACTTTTTAAAATAATGTCCTTTTTGCTCCATACATTTTCACTGACACCCCAAATTACTTGTTACAATTGAATGCTTAGCAGGACAGGAAAATGGTCCAATTCACATGCTTATCAAGAGAACATCCCTGGTCATCCCTACTACCTGATCTGGTAGATTAACTAAACGCAAATGCTTCGTTTGTAATTTATGTCTGAGTGTTGAAGTGTTCCCCTGGCTATCCATAAATGACAAAAAAAACCAAGAAAATTGTGTAGCCTGGTTTGGGTAATATAAGGAATTTGAAATATTTATTTGAAATTTCACTTTTGATACTTAAGTACATTTTATCAATTACATTTACTTTTGATACTTAAATATATTTAAAGCAAAATACTTTTAGACTTTTACTCAAGTAGCATTTTACTGGTTGACTTTCACTTTTACTTGAGTCATTTTCTATTAAGTTATTTTTACTTTTACTCAAGTGTGACAATTGGGTACTTTTTCCACCACAGCCTCCAGACGTGACACTTGGCATTCAGCCCAAAGACCTCAAATCTTGGTTTCATCGGACCAGATCATCTTTTTTCTCATGGTCTAAGAGTCTTTAGGTGCCTTTTGTCAAACTCCTAGCTTGCGGTCATGTGCCTTTTAGTGAAGAGTGGCTTCAGCCTGGCCACTCTGCCATAAAGGCCTGATTGGTGGAGTGTTGCAGAGATAGTTGTCCTTCTGGAAGGTTCTCCCATCTCCACAGAGGGAGAGAGAGAAAGGAGAGGTTCATGGTCAACTCCCTGATCAAGGCCCTCCCCAGATTGCTCAGTCTGGCCGGGCGACCAGCTCTAGGAAGAGTCTTGCAGGTTCCAAACTTCTTCCATTTAAAATTTATGGAGGCCACTGTGTCCTTGGTGACCTTCAATGCTACAGAAATGTTTGGTACCCTTCCCAAGATTTGTGCCTGGACACAATCCTGTCTTGAAGCTCTACGTACAATTCCTTCAACCTCATGGCTTTGTTTTTGCTCTGACATGCACTGTCAACTGTGGGACCTTATGTAGACAGGTGTGTGCCTTTTCCAAATCATGTCCAATCAATTTAAATTACCACAGGTGGACTCCAAGTTGTAGAAACATCTCGAGGATGATCAATGGAAACAGGATGCACCTGAGCTCAATTTCGAGTCTCATAGCAAAGGGTCTGAATACTTATGTAAATCAAGAATTTCTGTTTTTTGTTTTTAATAAATTTGCTAATATTTATAAAAACCTGTTTTTGTCTTGTCATTATGGGGTATTGTGTGTAGATTGCTGAGGAGATTGTTTAATTTAAATCATTGTAGAATAACACTGTAACATAACAAAGGCACTATATGTGTCTCTAATATAGTCATACATTTGACAGGAGGTTAGGAAGTGCAGATCAGTTTCCACCTCATTTTGTGGGTAGGGTGCACATAGCCTGTCTTCTCTTGAGTTCCATGTCTGCCAATGGCAGCCTCTCTCAATAGCAAGGCTATGTTCACTGAGTCTGTACACAGTCAAAGCTTTCCTCAATTTTGGGTCAGTCACAGTGGTCTGCTATTCTGCCACTTTGTACTCTCTGTTTAAGGCCAAATAGCATTCCAGTTTGCTTTGCTTTTGGTCAATTCATTCCAACGTGTCAAGTAATTATCATATACATTTTTTCATGGTCTAATTGTGTTGCTGTCCTGGGGCTCTGTGGTGTCTGTTTGTGAACAGAGCCACAGTACCAGCTTGCTTAGGAGACACTTCTCTACGTTAATCTCTGTAGGTGATGGCATTGTTATGGAAGGTTTGGTAATTGCTTCCTTTTAGGTAGTTGTGGAATTTAACAGCTCTTTTCTGAATTATGATAATTAGCGGGTATTGGCCTAATTAATGGTGTGGTGTAGAAGGCCCTTCTTGCCTTGTGTTTCAGATCGTTCACATGTTTGTGGAAGTTACCTGTGGTGCTGATGTTTATATCGAGGTAGGTATATATTTTTGTGTGCTCTAGAGCAACGTTGTCCAGATTAAATTTATATTTGTGGTCCTGGCAACTGGACCTTTTTTGGACCACCATGTCTTACTGAGATTTACGGTCAGGGGCCAGGTCTGACAGAATCTGTGCAGAAGATTTAGGTGCTGCTGTAGGCCCTCCTTGGTTGGGGACAGAAGCATCAGATCATCAGCAAACAGCAGACTCTCTCTGTCTCTACCCCTCTCTGTTAATGCTGGACTGTTGTCTCAAGGCAGCTGGCCAGCGTGTTTGTCTCCCCTATCATCGACCTGTGGGCGGGTTTGGCTAATGCGACGAGAGCTTACAGCCCGGAGGCAGAGATGGGAGTATAAGAAAATAAAAGTAAATCAAACATTGATGTACTGTATACCTGGGTGAAAGTGCACATAACCTTTCCTGTTTCTTCGCTGCCTGCAGTTGTTGAACCAAATAATCTGGATCTGAATGGAAAGAATGGAAAGAAAAAGGCCCAGTTAAAAGCCCTTACACTGGAGCCAATCTCTCCATTCTAGCAGTAATTTCATTATATTACAAAAACAGGAGGATAGGAGGTGTGTTGGAATCCATAAGTAGCACCAGAGCAGGCTCTGTTGGCTGCCACAGTTTTTGTTGTTGTTTCCCTGTGCCTGTGTGGAAGCAGAGGAAGGCAATGCAGCTTGTGGCGGTCCTGGGGAGGACAGGGAATGAAATGTGGGAGTGGAACGAAACGTTTGTGTGTACTCTCACTTTATTCAGTGCTTTACCACCAGTTGTGTTTATGGCCTGTTTACTGCTCTGTTCTTTTTCATTGTCTCACTCACACTTGCTGGTGATTGCAACTGCTAGTGTTCTGAGTTTAAAGATGCACTATGCAGAAATCTCTCTGCCATTTCCTGGTTGCTAAAATTCTAATAGTTCACCTAATTTCAGTTTATGTGACAAAACAAGCAAGTATAGTGTAGATAATCATTGTACCATCTAAACCTCTGTGAAATATATTTTCCATAACCTAAAATATTGTATTTTCAGCGATCTAAAGTAAAAGATGCAAAAACTAAACATAAGAACAGGAAGCATAGACATGGCGCACATAGAACAGATCCACCGCTTCTTAGACTTGATGATAGCTAGAACTCATATTTCTATGTGAATTTGGTTGGGTGGCCCAAAAAGTTACATAGTGCAGCTTTAAAATAGCTAAATACAATAGAAAGCTAAAGACAGCTTTTTGAAATATTGCTGGAATTACGTGCAGTTTAGGGAGATTTTTATTTAAACATTTTTTACATAGAAGTTGACAGTGGAGATGGCTGTTTTGGCTTCATGATTCTACAGTATAAGCAGTGCTTGATTTGGGCAGGAGCTCAACGGAACTTGGTACCGGCACCTCTGATTTTCTATTGCTTGAGTTCTTGCACCTGTTATAGAATAGTATTATTAGCTCAAAAGTATTGCTGAGTTCCTGCACCTAATTCAGTCCAAGTCAATTTTAGTACCCCGGAATGTACAATGTTCTGGGAGTCACAATCAGAACATTGGTTTTGGCTAACCATAATAAACAGGACTATCCTGATTTTTGATTGGCTGGATGCAATAGAGTATGATACAGTGTCACTCCATTATTGCTTTACTGAGCTTACATTTTCTTGTACTACTCCTACCACATTAGCCAGTGAATTAGGCCCTGAGATCTAAATTACTTTATTTTGACGGGTTCATCGGTAGGCTAGGTTTCTGACTCTGAGCTCTGTGTCATGGCACTTTCTCACTTTCAACAAATTCCCAGAGCGGGAGCTCCCTTTCACTGGAGCCTGCCTGATTTAATAATTGATTCATCAAAAGGACTTACAGAGCAGGGCAATTTAATCTCCTGACTATTTGATGAGGGAGTTCAGTTCCATTCAGATGAATGGAGCCGGCTGTGAAGAAGGGAACACAGTGCTTGTGTCTGTTTAATGGATGAGGGAACCGAGACAGAGCACATAGAAAACTGTCAAGAAGTGCCACTGTGACCCCAGAGCAGGTCAGTGAGATGTTCCTCATATCCAGAGGACAGGTCAGCTGTCATGTGGAAGGATGACACTTATGTTGTCATGTTGTGAGTTTTGTACCCATCTTGCTCTTGATCTGCCTTGCTTTCTTATCAATATTTTCAACTATTTTGTCTTTCTTCATCATATCTCTCTCGCTCGCTCTCTCTCTCACACACTACACTCTCTCTCTCTCTCTCTGAGTAGGAGTAGTCCATTGCCACTTCTAGGCTTATTGCCACGCTGTAATATTTGGCTCTTGACGGTAAATATAGGGGGATTTGTTGAAGAAATGTGTCTAATATTCACCTCAAAACGCAAATAAACCCGGGCAGCAACAGCGGAGAAAGCTGGGGTGCAGGTGGAAGTCCCACTCTTTATCCTTGTTAGGTTGTAATTCTCAGAGTAAGTATATTTCATATTCTCAGAACCCAAGATCCTCTTAAGCTGGTTAACTGAGATCTTTGACATGGCAAGGCAGTCTCCCTAGAGGAGTATTTAGCGTATCAAACTGTTTGACTGTATTCATGTGTACCACAGTATGTGCGATACTGTATGCTACTGTGGTGTGTTAGCCTGTGCTTGTTGTTGTTCTGTTTCAGCTTCTTTACTTTGTGTGTTTTTCAAGTTTAAAGTGTTATTAGTCATATGTACGGGATACACATGGTATACATCGTCCAACAAAGTGCTTACTTACAGGTTCCTTCCCAGCAATGCGACAACAAAAAGAAATAATAAAATATAAGAATATGAACATAAAGTAAATGGCTCAGTAGAATATAATAAATATTTTAGCATAAGTACAGTATAATACAGGAAGGCACAATTTATAGTCCAATATTTACACATGTTTTGGTGAGCAAGTGTTTAAATTGTGCAGTATATAGCAATCATAATAAGAGTCTATTAGCAGGAGTTGTGATGTGTGTGTGTGTATAGCATGAATGTGTGTGTTTATATGTGACTTCTTCACATACTAACTCGCCACAACAGAGGGGATCCAGACAGCGGCCCTTAATCTCAGAGACTCCCCTCAGAGAGACGCTCTTTTTCAACATGATGGACGAGACCCTGTAATTAAATACTGTCCCTGCTCACATTAATATTGTTTTACAATAGCAAGACATTTTTACACAAATGGGCTCACTGGAAAGGGGCTGCCTGGTCGATCTCAGCCACACTGGCTATGAATCTGTATTCATTTTCTGCCGTGTAGTTAATGACACGTGTATGAATGATTTGTTATTTTTCATTCCAGTCCTCCTTCGTTTATTACAGAATTCACTGAATTACTCTCTTTTTTGGTCATTTATCTGGATTCCTTGCGCAGCCACTTGAGTTTAGGGTCAGAATTGGAGGCTAAACTGCCTTGCTGGGTTGTAGCAGTAATGTAAAACAAGCATGGCAAGATCTAGCTGGGATTCTTGCAGGTTTGATTATAGGTTTCTATAGGGACACTATAGTGCAGTTTAGGGACATTGTAGTGCAGTTTAGGGACATTGTATTGTATTGTAGGGACGCTGTAGTGCAGTTTAGGGACATTGTAGTGTATTGTAGTGTATTGTAGGGACATTGTAGTGTATTGTAGGGACATTGTAGTGTATTGTAGGGACGTTGTAGTGCAGTTTAGGGACATTGTAGTGTATTGTAGGGACGTAGTAGTGCAGTTTAGGGACATTGTAATGTATTTTAGGGACGTTGTAGTGCAGTTTAGGGACATTGTAGTGTATTGTAGGGACGTAGTAGTGCAGTTTAGGGACATTGTAATGTATTTTAGGGACGTTGTAGTGCAGTTTAGGGACATTGTAGTGTATTGTAGGGACGTTGTAGTGTATTGTAGGTCCTTTTGGAATGTTAAAGGGTGTCTGCACTTCCTGATTTGGTCTCGTTTTAGATTTGGTTCATTAAGAAATGCTAGCGTTCATGACTGAATTCAAACGCGAGTTGGTTTCAGGGTGGGGATTGATGTGCATGTCTCACGTTTGTTTGCAGGTGGGAAGAGATAGCGAAATTATTTAGACAATTGGCTTCGGTCGGCTGGTGTGAAACTGTGGCAAAATTGGTTTGACTTTGGATAACCTATCGCCGAGGCTAGTTAGAGACCGTCAATACATTACACAATGTAAATGAGACAATATTTGCACACCTTTTTTTTTTTTTTTCATTAAATGCTTTCATTTTGTATATGAATTTCTACAATTTATAGTTGGTTTGAGATTTTTAAGTCATTGAAATTTGGAGCTATTGGAATTTTAACAAATTGTCCTATGTACATTTTGTAATTTACCTGATGGTCCCTAACTAGCCCCATAGGGATATCCAAAGTCAACCATGCAGTTAGCTGCCCCCAGTATTGATGATTACTTGTGTGCTGCCAGCTGTCGGCATGTGACCAGGATTGAAACAAATCCAACTTTCATTTATATTGTGATGGCCACAAGTAAAAAACATCAAATAAAAACTGTGTTGGTCAAGACTGACTATGACCAAAATTATCCTATTTACACTTTTAAGTACATTTTGACAGTATAATACATGTTTCTGATTCATATCTATGCCACATAGGCTGTTTTCTAAATGAGAAGTTGTTTTTTTAGGGGAGGTTGCTCTTTAAGAACTCACCCAAATGTCTTTGTAGGGCCTACTCTGTATGATTCACAAGCCACAATAAGTACAACAGCCAAATATGGCCTTGTTTTGCTGTTTCACCCTTGGGGTAGGAGACCCTGTTTGCACTGTTCCAGACAAGCTATGCCTTATGTCTTCCGTGTGCAAGAGCTGTAAATATAGCTTGACATTATCTGAGAAGATCTCTGCACCAATGTTACAAGGCTGTTCATTCCAAGTGTTTGTAGAAGGACTATTATGTGTTTTTTCATTCTTTTATTTTAAGAATGGAGCAAACATATTTTTCAAATCAACTCTCTTCTCCAAAGGCAACTGGAAGTGTAGCAAGCGACCCAAAACTATTTGTGGTATTTTGTTTCATTGTGCCATAGCTGCTAATAATTTGAATGAATCTGCATCGATTTCAAAGCTTGGAAATGACTGAGGTCCATTTAAATCTGGAAAAAAAGTGCATTATCTTATGCTTTGATTTCAGGTCAAAAGACAAATGGACGCTGATTGCCCTAAACAAGTCTTTTACTTATCAGATGTAATACTGTGTACTTTGGAAATGTTTCAATACCTTTTCCCTCAAAGTAGTTTAAAAAAACGGAGGAATCAAATTACTGTCTTTGAATTCCAGTACTTATCATTGGTTCGTTGTTGGTTGGAATTGATATAATTTCCGTTCTTGTTACAAAATCTTTTATCTGTTTCAGTCTTGGCCAAGAGGTGGATTTTCTCTTGACATGCTAACTTAATGGCTTGGTGTTTTAGAGCGCGTCTGTCTGTCTGTCTGTCTGTCTGTCTGTCTGTCTGTCTGTCTGTCTGTCTGTCTGTCTGTCTGTCTGTCTGTCTGTCTGTCTGTCTGTCTGTCTGTCTGTCTGTCTGTCTGTCTGCCTGACTTTGTTTGTCTGCCTGACTTTGTTTGTCTGCCTGACTTTGTTTGTCTGTCTGTCTTTGTCTGTCTGTCTGCCTGACTTTGTTTGTCTGCCTGACTTTGTTTGTCTGCCTGACTTTGTTTGTCTGCCTGACTTTGTTTGTCTGTCTGACTTTGTTTGTCTGTCTGTCTTTGTCTGTCTGTTTGTGTCTTTGTCTGTCTGTCTGTCTGTCTGTCTGTCTGTCTGTCTGTCTGTCTGTCTGTCTGTCTGTCTGTCTGTCTGTCTGTCTGTCTGTCTGTCTGTCTGTCTGTCTGTCTGTCTGTCTGTCTGTCTGTCTGTCTGTCTGTCTGTCTGTCTGTCTGTCTGTCTGTCTGTCTGTGTCTGCCTGACTTTGTTTGTCTGCCTGACTTTGTTTGTCTGCCTGACTTTGTTTGTCTGTCTGTCTTTGTCTGTCTGTCTGTCTGTCTGTCTGTCTGTCTGTCTGTCTGTCTGTCTGTCTGTCTGTCTGTCTGTCTGTCTGTCTGTCTGTCTGTCTGTCTGTCTGTCTGTCTGTCTGTCTGTCTGTGTCTCTCTCTTCTCACCTCTCTCTTTCTCCCCAGCAGGTCCTGGCAGAGACAGATGTGTTGTCACGCGTAGGAGTCCAGAACCTTTCTCCATCTTCTATAAGCAGCCCCACTCCTCTCCCTCCCACCACACCTCCTCAGAGCATCTTTAATAAGACACATGCTCCGGGGCTCAGGCTCTCATTCACACCAAACGCTCCTTGGCCATCCCCCAACAGGCTGCCTGCCCCACTTCTAGCCCCGCCGAGTCTTCATGGGTTGAACTGACAGGAGTGCCACACTCTCCTCTCCTCCTTTTCCACCTCTCCTCTCCTCTCATACTCCACGCATCACTCCTCCATTACATCGTCAACACACACACACAAGCAGACCACCGTTATGGCTTGTGCCCCGGGAATGTTTGGATTTGCAGCCGCAGGAGCATAATCCTCTACTGAAGGGAGTTGCGGACGCAGCAGCCCATAGAGAGAGACCGTGAGAGACAGAGAGCGGGTGAGAGAGAGAGAGAGACCCAGCGGACAGAAGCAGCGGAAGGAGGGAAGCAGCAGGGAGGAGCAGCAACAGCAGCAGCGGCGGCAGAGTGATCCACCTGTCACAGAGTGAAAGGGGCCCCCCGCCTGATCTGTCTGCCTGCAGGGGGGAACCCGCGTGGCCGGTCAGCACCAGGGACTATGCAGCTGGGACTGGTGGCTCTGGCGATGGTCTTTCTCGGATCCATGGGTCACAGCGACAGCGGCCTCAAGCTCTCAAAGGGACGGAGGCAGAGACGGAGTGAGTTACCAAATCCCTTTCTCTCTTTCACTTTCTCTCTTTCAGCGTCTGAGAGCCACAGTGGTGCATTTCTTATAAACATTTAACGGCCGCAGTAAAGATTACATGTTGTTTATTTTTCTTCATCCTCATTTGTTTTGCCAAGATGGATTATGGTAGCCTCAGTTGTCTTTGAGTGACCCTCTTTTCTTCCTCTTTTTATGATGATGCCTTTCTTGGTTTATGTTGAGCTTTTATGGGCATTAAGAATGTTTATAGTCGGGTTTTAGGCGGATTCACCCTGGGTTTTACGGCTAGAGCTTCAGCACCACAGTTCTCTCCATGTCTGCCACTGAGGCACTGAGTGGAACAACTCTCTGACACTTCAGCTCATGGCTGTTGGACCGTGTTGCGTTGTTTGGTTTTCAAGCAGTTTTATAAACACTTTTCTGACCTCATGCACCCACAAAGACAGAGCTTACTCTCATCCTCAGTGTCTGCCCTCAGAGCGGGGTGAATCTCAGTGCAAGGCATTACCACTGGTTTTAATATAATGCCTTTTCCCTCAGAAGAGCTTTTAGAGGATACCAGCCTCTGCCCCCCCCTACACCCCCACCTCAGAAAAACATCCAAGCAGTCAGGAGAGGTCAGAATTTTATTGAGCTTGGCTTTGGTAAATAGAGCTTGGCTTCGGCATGGCTATGTCCAGAGGATAGGCTAGGGGCTAATCAGATGGGTCTTGCTCAAATTTTTATGTCTTTTCATTACACAATAAATCTGTATTTCTGATGCCCAAAGTATGTTTTACCATACCTTACGAGTTAGCAATGACCTATGAATCATGTGTCAATTATCATGTAAGAGTGTTTTATCCCAGGTGAACAGTGTTCCCCCTTGAATTTTGAAGCGATTTTTCAAGTTTATTTTCTGTTTTTTTTTTTTTTTTTATATATACTAGAGCGCCCTATATAGAGACTGACACACAAAGTGAGATTGACACAGCACGGAACCTTCAGTTGGTTTAACCCACAGACTATGTTACCCACTGCTGTTGGCTGGCAGGTAGATAATCATGTGGTTGAAGTGTATGATTTAGGGTAACTCATCTTGTAGGAGTTAGGTTCAGGGAAACAGGTGCTCCAAATTTGCCACGCTACAGCCTTTATATGTCCGAAGCTGTTTATACATTAGAAATGAGAAATGGACATATCTGCATTGAATTTACAAAACATATTTTCATCACATCATCTCTGTATGTTCTGTGCCCATCTGTCCTGGTTCGACAACACCTCATCCAGAGGAGTTATATGGCTACTCACGCTCTAGTACATGACCTCTATCAGCAGGGTCAAAAAACTGTCCCAACATACATGGCATTCCATTCCCAGACAATAGTGTCACAACCTGAAAACAACCCCCTCACCTTTTGGTTAACTATTACACAGTGTGATTTATTATTTTTATCATTATTAAAGTGTTAAGATTCTGGCTGTGTAATGGCTACTTTGGGTGCATCCCCATGTGATGTTACCATGACTCAGGCATGGCGTATTTGATTTGCGGGGGGGAACATTTTTAAAGCTTTTACCATCCCAACGTATCTCTGGGAGACAGGGATGGCAGATTGATTGCAGTGTGAGTGTGTATATTTAGATGCTGATACCACATAGGCCTATAAATCAACCGGGATGACCGCCATTTTGGCACCAAATGGCCCCTAGAAACAGGATGTGCATATTGACACGCTTTCTGAGCAATCATTTAAATGACTGGCTGCAGCAGAGCAGAGTGTCCGAGTTCTAGCCTTTTTGGAAGATGAGGGAATAGGGATATGAAGATATGAAGTATGATCATGGGCTTATATGTGAATGAGAGCCAAATGCAGATGGGGTGCTTTGAGACAGAGTTTTGTGGCTCAGTAAAATTCTTAGATTGTTATATTCCACTTCGTGGGCGGATGGTTAAAACACCAAAACATGTTCGGCTCTGTATAGAAGTGTTGGGAAGAAACGGAACGCATTTGTGCGCATTTTGCTTTTTGGCGTGCGCGTTCGTGTAATTGGTGAGATCCCGATGGCTGAGTCACTTTTAGTTGAACCCAGGGAGGCCCCTGCTGTGTGATATCATGGCATGATGTGGAATCGATCATAGCGGGATGTCAGTTCCAAACACCCGGGCTTCTCCAACTAAAATCTGTTTAGGATCTCCGGCGAGCAGTTTCAAGTAAACAGTGAGAAAACTGTTCAAACAAAGATGTTTGGCATGGCCCCTGGTTAGATTAGCTGCAACATGAACTACTGCCAGGTTTATGGCTATGTGGTGCAAAAATAGACAAGGGCCATGTCCTCACTGATACTGCCAGTGTTGAATCTAGTGTTTGTAGCCAACAGATAAACACTTCTCTTTATTCACTTTGTGGTAACTGGGCCTTATATGCTGGTTTTTAATGACTGTTCTCTTTCTCCCTCTCCTTCTCTCTTTCCCCTCATCTTTCCACAGTTAGCACTGAGGGGCCACCATCTTGCTCAAATGGCTGTGAGCGATGTTCCGAATACAATGGCTGTATAAAATGTAAGCCCAAACTCTTCATTCTCCTGGAGCGCAACGACATCCGCCAGATAGGCGTGTGCCTCGCCTCGTGCCCACAGGGATACTTCGGCATGCGGACTCCCGATACCAACAGATGCATTCGTGAGTTTTGGATTCTTGGACTTTGTTGTTCGTTTTTTAAATGCATTGTGTCATAAGTAGGGCGAGGAGTTTTTCGTGACTATGATGTGAACTGACCAGGAAAGCCTCAGTAAGAAGGTTTCCTATATTTGTATTGACATTTTTTTCTGTGTTGGACAAAACAAACCATATTCAAGATATTCCACAGTACCACACGCATATCATCACAATGTGTCACCATAATGGTAAACACACAATGGGCACTAATGTGGTCCAGTGGTAAGTGAGGTGTAATTTCCACTTTGAACTGCTGTGCCATGTGTGGAAGGAGCTGTCTTCACTACATGACCACAGCCACAGCAATGACATGCAACACAGCAACACACTCATAAAGACCAGCATCTGTCAAGCTGGAGAATGGCCTTGAACTGAGACGGGGCCTTGAACTGATGGCAGGAGAATTATTGTTCTGTTGCAGTAATGTTCAGACAGTTGAAAGGTAGACTAAGCGGTATGGCATAGATGCAGAAAGTACACAGCAAAGTGGGGCAATTTCTGCAACAACTAAGAGCGTTGAATAGTGAGGTTCAACCTCCTCTGTTTTGGTGCCCTGGCTACCACGTTGTGAACAGTGTGAAGCAAACCCGTGCACATGCGCACATACTGTGTGTGACTGTGTGAGAGCGAAGTCTTGCATCTCACTCATCTCAATATCTGTGGTGCTGCTCGTGGTAACGTCGTTTTGCCAAGTCTACCTTTAAAGACCAACTGAACCAAAAAATGACCTTCGAGTGTCAAAATTGACTACAAAGTGTAATCATTAAAGTCAGTCTCGTTCAATACAGAGATTTGGAAGACGATTAAGGAAAAAAATGTAAGTCATGGAGTTAAAGGCGTATTTCCCATTGTAAATTTGGTTTGACTTTTGGATATCCCTATCAGTAAATTACACAATATACACTACCGGTCAAAAGTTTTAGAACATCTACTCACTCAAAGTTTTTTCTTTATTTTTACTATTTTCTACAGTGTAGAATAATAGTGAAGACATCAAAACTATGAAATAACACATATGGAATCATGTAGTAACCACAAATGTGTTAAACAAATCAAAATATATTTTATATTTTAGATTCTTCAAATTGCCACCCTTTGCCTTGATGCCAGCTTTGCACACTCTTGGCATTCTCTCAACCAGCTTCACCTGGAATGATTTTATTGAAGGAGTTCCCACATATGCTGAGCACTTGTTGGCTGCCTTTCCTTCACTCTGCGTTCCGACTCATCCCAAACCATCTCAATTTGGTTGAGGTCGGGGGATTGTGGAGGCCAGGTCATCTGATGCAGCACTCCATCATTCTCCTTCTTGGTAAAATAGCTCTTACACAGCCTGGAGGTGTGTTGGGTCATTGTCCTGTTGAACATTAATGATAGTCCCACTAAGCCCAAACCAGATGGGATGGCATATTGCTGTAGAATGCCTTGAATTCTAAAAAAGTCACAGACAGTGTCACCAACAAAGCACCCACACACCATAACACCTCCTCCATGCCTTACAGTGGGAAATACACATGCAGAGATCATCTGTTCACCCACACCTCGTCTCACAAAGACACGGCAGTTGGAACCAAACATTTTCAATTTGGCCTCCAGACCAAAGGACAGATTTCCACCGGTCTAATGTCCATTGCTCGTGTTTCTTGGCCCAAGCAAGTCTCATCTTCTTATTGGTGTCCTTTAGTAGTGGTTTATTTGCAGCAATTCGACCATGAAGGCCTGATTCACACAGTCTCCTCTGAACAGTTGATGTTGAGATGTGTCTGTTACTTCAACTCTGAAGTATTTATTTGGGCTGCAATTTCTGAGGCTGGTAACTCTAATGAACTTATCCTCTGCAGCAGAGGTATCTCTGGGTTTTCCATTCCTGTGGCGGTCCTCATGAGAGCCAGTTTCATCATAGCGCTTGATGGTTTTTGAGACTGCACTTGAAGAAACTTTCAAAGTTCTTGAAATGTTCTGTATTTATTGACCTTCATGTCTTAAAGTAATGATGAGCTGTCGTTTCTCTCTGCTTATTTGAGCTGTTCTTGCCATAATAAAGTATTTTACCAAATAGGGCTATTTTCTGTATACCCCCTCCCAAACCATGTCACAACACAACTGATTGTGTCAAACGCATTAAGAAGGAAAGAAATTCCACAAATTAAGGCACACCTGTTATTTGAAATGCATTACAGGTGATTAACTCATGAAGCTGGTTGAGAGAATGCCAAGAGTGTGCAAAGCTGTTAGCCACCCTTTGCCTTGATATTTGAAGGATCTCCAATATAAAATATATTTAGCTTTGTTTAACACTGTTTTGGTTGCTACATGATTCCATATGTGTTATTTGATCGTTTTGATGGCTTCACTATTATTCTACAATGTTCTTAAAACATTTGACCGGTGGTGTACATGGGACAATATTTGAACATTTCAATAGCTCCAAATGTCAATGACTTAAAAAACAGTCAACTGATTATAAATCGTAGAAATTCATATTGAAATATTGAAAGCATTTAATGAGAACTTAAACATGACATTTACATTGTGTAATTTATTGATGATCTCTAATTATCCCGTGACATAGGCTATCCAGTCAAACCACTTTTTCAACGGTCGCACACCAGCCGGCTGAAGCTAATTGGCGAAAAAAAGTTGGCTAGCACTAGCTAGCTTAGGCTAATTCCAGACACAATACCTGGTTAGACTGTTTCAAGTTATCTAGAAGAGTGAGTGACTGTAACTGTGTACTGTTTTGGCAGAGTAAATGTACTAACACTTCCCACATGCAAACCACACCCACAAGACAACTCTCATTTGTCTTCAGTCTAGGCAGCTGCATTTCTTAATGAGCAAGCAAAAATACAGAGAACAAATCAGTAGGTCCATCCTTCGTTTATGGGTTGAAATAGGGTGGAATAGGGTTGGTATACATGTTAATGTTTACAAAACTCCTCCATGTTGGTTCTGGTGGCGCGTATACCTTTTTTCTGAACCAGTGGTGCCAAGGGCCCGGCTCGTGGTCTGTTTTCTCTTACTTGTGGGTGGAAAACAGGAATGGAAGAAGCTCAAAAGAAAAAAATTCTAATGCACTGTTGTTGGTCTGTTTTTTTCAAGAATGTATTTTTTTCCTTTTTTTTGTCTCGCGAGCCAGGGGTTCATGCCAGTTCACAGTCCCTATTCATTGAGTTTTACCATTTATGTATCAAAACATCCATCTTTTAAAAGTAAATTTATATTTTCTAGACAATTATTCATTTGGCAAGTTCCCTTGTGAATCATACATCTAAACTTGCCTCTTCAAAGGTAAATTAAATCTACTTCTTATTTTTTAGAAAGGGCGCATGATGATAGGTAATTAGAGAGCAAGGCAGCTTGTAGTCATTATATTTTGTTACAGGAAGGACACGCAGGTTGTTTTTGGTGTATGCAAGTTGTTTTGTTAGATAGGTTGTAGCAAAATCATCTAATAGCAGATGTCTGTAATGTTTCGTTTTACATTTACATTTACATTTAAGTCATTTAGCAGACGCTCTTATCCAGAGCGACTTACAAATTGGTGCATTCACCTTATGACATCCAGTGGAACAGTCACTTTTTCTTCTATTACAAACAAATTTCCTAACAGGTAAACTCATGAGTCATAAGGTACATGTCTTTTGAAAAAAGTCATGTTCATTAGTCACCAAACTGAAGAAATCTGACTGAAAATGGGAGGGAATAACTGTCCAAATAAGAAACACCCATTTTAGTTTTCTTTTGGGGGGTAAATTTTGTGGTATCCAATTGTTAGTAGTTACTATCTTGTCTCATCGCTACAACTCCCGTACGGGCTCGGGGGAGACTAAGGTTGAAAGCCATGCGTCCTCTGAAACACAACCCAACCAGGCTGCACTGCTTCTTAACACAGTGAGCATCCAACCCGGAAGCCAGCCGCACCAATGTGTCAGAGGAAGCACTGTGCACCTGGCGACCTGGTTAGCGTGCACTGCACCCAGCCCGCCACAGGAGTCGCTGGTGTGCAAGAATATCCCTACCGGCCAAGCCCTCCCTAACCCAGACGATGCTAGGCCAATTGTGCGTCGCCTCACGGAACTCCCGGTTGGCCTGCTGCGACAGAGCCTGGGTGCGGACCCAGAGTCTCTGGTGGCACAGCGCCACCCAGGAGGCCCCCATTTTAGTTTTCTGATGCAAAATATTTTAAAATGTGAACATGACCAAGATTTGATAGTAGTCTCGAAACAGAGGTGTCCCGTGGTTCTCCATATTACAGTACCAGTCAAAAGTTTGGACACACCTACTCATTCCAGGGTTTTTCTTTATTTTTTACTATCTTCTACATTGTAGAATAATAGTGAAAACATAAAAACTATGAAATAATACACATGGAATCATGTTGTAAACAAAAGAAAGTGTTAAACAAATCAAAATATATTTTATATTTGAGATCCTTCAAAGTAGCCACCCTTGAATTGATGACAGCTTTGCACACTCTTGGCATTCTCTCAACCAGCTTCATGAGGTAGTCACCTGGAATACATTTCAATTAACAGGTATGCCTTGTTAAAAGTGGATTTGGGGATATTCTTTCCTTCTTAATGCATTTGTGCCAATCAGTTGTGTTGTGACAAGGTAGGGGGGTATACAGAAGATGGCCCTATTTGGTAAAAGACAGTACATATTCTGGCAAGAACAGTTCAAATAAGCAAAGAGAAACAACAGTACATCATTACTTTAAGACATGAAGGTCAGTAAATACGGAACATTTCAAGAACTTTGAACGTTTCTTCACGTGCAGTTGCAAAAACCATCAAGCACTATGATGAAACTGGCTCTCATGAGGACCGCCACAGGAAAGGAAGACCCAGAGTAACCTCAGCAGCAGAGGATAAGTTCATTAGAGTTACCAGCCTTAGAAATTGCAGCCCAAATAAATACTTCACAGAGTTCAAGTAACAGATGCATCCGAACATCAACTGTTCAGAGCAGACTGTGAATCGGGCCTTCATGGTCGAATTGCTGCAAAGAAACCACTTCTAACGGACACCATTGGAAAGAAAATACTTGCTTGGGCCAAGAAACATGAGAAATGGACATTAGACCGGAGATAATCTGTCCTTTGGTCTGATGAGTCCAAATTTGAGATATTTGTTTCTATCTGCCGTGTCTTTGTGAGACACAGAGTAGGTGAACGAATGATCTCTGCATGTGTGGTTCCCACCGTGAAGCATGGAGGAGGTGTGATGGTTTGGGGGTGCTTTGCTGGTGACACTGTTGATTTATTTAGAATTCAAGGCACACTTAACTAGCTTGGCTACCACAGCATTCTGCAGCGATATGCCATCCTATCTGGTTTGCGCTTAGTGGGACTATCATTTGTTTTTCAACAGGACAATGACCCAACACACCTCCAAGTTGTGTAAGGGCTATTTGACCAAGAAGGAGAGTGATGGAGTGCTGCATCAGATGACCTGGCCTCTACTATGAAGAATCTCAAATATAAAATATGTTTTGATTTGTTTAACACTTTTTTTGCCTACTATATGATTCCATATGTGTTATTTCATAGTTTTGATGTCTTCACTATTGTTATACAATGTAGAAAATAGTAAAATAAAGAAAAACCCTGGAATTAGTAGGTATGTCCAAACTTTTGACTGGTACTGTACATATTGAGGCATAAGAAGCACTTATTGCTTTCTTTTGAACAGTGTTTGCCTCCTCTTTAACCCTAGTATTTTATAGACCTGATATCAAATCAAAATCAAATCAAATCAAATTTTATTTGTCACATACACATGGTTAGCAGATGTTAATGCGAGTGTAGCGAAATGCTTGTGCTTCTAGTTCCGACAATGCAGTGATAACCAACAAGTAATCTAACTAACAATTCCAAAACTGCCATTGAGAGGAAGATGAGATAGCATACAGATTTACACAGCTCCTCCTGGAGGAGTTGTAACTGTCCAGATGCCTTCGCAGCTGGGAAGCTTATTGTCGATCAGCAGAAGAAGTTTCAGGTTGGAATAAGTGGGGCTGGTATTTGTGATACTCCTCATTCCAGCAACATGGACCGAAATAGGGGCCTGTTCAATAAAACAATAGTTATTACCCCACATTGCGTTGTTTATACATGTAGCTACCTGAAATCACAAAACAAGATGCATAATGAGGATCTACCTGAACATATTGGCCTCAGTGTAACTTTGTAATATAGTGCGACATTGAGCGTACCTTGCTTCAAGACATGTATTTGCAATAGCCTGACAAACATTTGTATATGTACTGTATGTGAACATTAACACAGGGCAATAACCTCCGAGCATGTATGTCTGCTAGGTACTCAGGAAGCAGGTTTGGGAAAATAGTCAAATTTGGAATAAAACAACAAAAGTTCTGGCTCACTCTAATCCCCACATTTTTGTTAATGTTTTACTGTCACTTGAAATTAACTTAACCTTAGTCGTTATTGTTTCAATGTTGTCCACTGAATCCCGAAAGGCCACTGTGCATGCTGGTTAGTCTCCTCCACCTCCTTCTCAAGCCTCTCCGTGGCTAACCTGCTGTTATTACCCAGTCAGCCCCATCCATTTAGGACATATCGAAATCCCCAAGATGTCTTGTTAGCCACATTTGTTTTACTTTTACAAATGTAGACCTAATGTATTTTCTCCAAACATCACTAAAGTCAAATTTAGCTGTCAAGAGCCTAAAGTAATAATTGAGGTTAGGGCATTAAAATCCCAACGAGGATTCTTCCCTTTAGCTCATTTCGAATTCCTGGCAAGACTCCAGCCGACTAGACATTCTTTATTTTAGTTGTTTATGGGAAAGGTGTCTAGTGTTTTGTGACTGGATATTCCAATCCAGAGATGTAAGGATTACATCTGTGACCTTCGCTTAGCGTGCCTCTGTTTCTACACTCTGATTTTGGCAGAGAAAATGTTATTATTTCAGAATAAGATAATGATGCTAATGAAAAAGGTGGGCTAGGAGAAGGGTTGGGATGAGAAAGGGGGGCTCTTGATAGTCCTCTAAGGTGTCTGTTTTTCATTCTCCTGGGCCCATAATTACCCTCAATTTAAAGTAGTTGTTTGTTTGACTGGAGAAGCTGAGTTTAACGAGGCAAAGTTGCGTGGAGACCTCTGGAAATCCACTGACGTGCTCTCTACTCTTGGCCAGTACCCGGCCACCCGGTTTCCAAAAAATATAGCCGTGGTATGCATATGCTTTTCAGACATTGGTGTTATTCATGCAGAATCCCCCCAAAGAGTCTCTCCCCATTGTTTTATCACTAATAAATCTCTCATAGGAGATATAAATCAGGCTACATTCTTGTCCTCCCCCAAGGAAAAGAGGATCCTTTCGTGCAGCAGAAAGGCTTCACATTTTTAAACATACTTTGCTGTTTTTGTATAGTAATACTGCATTATTCTGTATTAACATGGAAGCTTGAAGCCAGAACAATGAACAGTGATGTGTTATGCTGTCAGTTAATGCAACGTGTACATGTATACTATGTTAACACAATGAATATGAACTCAACTAAGTGCGCTTTAATTTTCTCATTCTCTCCTCTCTTTGACTCTTCCCCCCCCCCCCTTTCCTTTCAGAATGTAAAATAGAGAATTGTGAGGAGTGTTTCAATCGAAATTTTTGCACAAAATGTAAGGAGGGCTTATATTCACACAGAGGGCGATGCTACCCCAGCTGCCCTGAAGGCCTCAGCACCACCAACGGGACCATGGAGTGTGTAGGTGAGTGACCTCTGACCTCTCTTCCTTTCACAGCTTCACTCACAGCTGACACTGAACTGGATTATGAACTATGCATTTAAGGGCATGTTGCCTTTTGGCACATATTAGCTTTTGAATAAGATGGCTAAAATGTTAGTTCACAATCTCAATGGCTCAGAGAATATTACTGTAAGTCCCACACTACCCATACCTTGAGTATTAAGCATATTTGACTCATTTTCTATTTTTATTTAACCTTTATTTAACTAGGCAAGTCAGTTAAGAACAAATTCTTATTTTCAATGATGGCCTAGGAACAATGGATAAACTGCCCTGTTCAGATTTATACCTTGTCAGCTCAGGGATTCGACCTTGCAACCTTTCGGTTACTAGCCCAACACTCTAACCACTAGGCTACCCTGTGTTGAGAGCCTGTCACAAAGTCTTAAATGTTTCTCAGGTGCATATTTGACCCCATAATGTACCCCGTTCACCCTAACCCATCACACATGGTATACTAAATACCCTTCAGCTATCAGCAGCCAAGTATGTTCTGCCTGTCGGATGAATATCGCATGCCATATGAGAGTTCAGTTCAAGACTTCATTGACATGGAGAAGCTGTGTGCTGTTGAGCTCTCGTCCTCTGTTCTTTTTCTTCTTTCTCTTTCTGCTGTTTCTCAATCACCAGTGAGCGCGCTGAACTTCGAAGGGAGGCCTGCTGGATGATAAGGAAATTTGATTGATTTCTTTCAAAATTATTTCTGTCACAAGTAAGCAAATAGAGCACCAATGACATTACTCTGCAAGGCTAGTGCTAGCTGGATGCCCCAGGCCACTTGAATCTTCAGAGAGGAGCTCTCAACCCCCAGGGTGACATTCTGGCATTGCCCCTGCACTCCATAAAGTGCTCAATCCAGCTGCTCTTGTCATATATTCTCTAATTTCCCTGCCATTGTTTTTGGCAGTATGAAGTTTGCTTGCTTCACCCCCTCCCACACCCCAGCCTTTCACAAAAAATTCAAAATATTTTCCTAGAAACGGTAGAAATTCATTTAAGCTTAACCAGCACTTCCAGAGATGCAACCTCTCTTATCGTCACTCAGTGCCTGGGCTTACCTCCACTGTACCCGCACCCCACCATACCCCTGTCTGCACATTATGCCCTGAATCCATTCTACCACGCCCAGAAATCTGCTCCTTTTATTCTCTGTGCCGAACGCACTAGATGAACAGTTTTGATAGCCTTTAGCCGTACCCTCATCCTACTCCTCCTCTGTTCCTTGGGTGATGTGGAGGTTAACCCAGGCTTTCCATGTCCCCAGTCACTCTCATTTGTTGACATCTGTAATTGAAAAGCCTTGGTTTCATGCATGTCAACATCAGAAGCCTCCTCCCTAAGTTTGTTTTACTCACTGCTTTAGCACACTCCGCCAACCCTGATGTCCTTGCCGTGTCTGAATCTTGGCTTAGGAAGGCCACCAAAAATTCTGAGATTTCCATACCCAACTACAACATTTTCCGTCAAGATAGAACTGCCAAAGGAGGAGGAGTTGCAATCTACTGCAGAGATGGTCTGCAAAGTTCTGTCATACTTTCCAGGTCTATGCCCAAACAGTTTGAACTTTAACTTGAAAAACTAATCTCTCCAGAAATAAGTCTCTCACTGTTGCCGCCAGTTATAGAACCCCCTCAGCTCCCAGCTGTGCCCTGGACACCATATGTGAATTCATTGCCTCTGTCGTGTATTTGGCTATGCCGGATTAAGTAATATGACATGCTATTCTATAAAATAATTTCTCCGTAATTACTATTACCTGATTGAGCTAATCATGTAAATGTAATTAAGTAGAGAGTCGAGCACCACAAAATAATATTTATAGAGCTGTTATCTTCCGAATAAACTCTTCAAGACCTTGTAATATTTTACATCAATAGTAGTCAACATTAATCGTCACCTTAATTCAGTCTCATCTGACAGTTAATAATTCTTAGTTATCTGCACCTACCCTGGCTAACAAGTTGAATCAGCAATACAAAAGTGGGTTTAATTGTTTATTTACTAAGTACCTATCTAATCACACAGAATTACACATACACATATTTAAACCATAACTTGATTACAAATTACATCATAAAGGAAAATGTCCCTAGCGGGCGGAACAGATATGACCGCTGGTTACACAAAAGAAAAGGGCTGGGCTTGAGTGAAAGAGCAGGAAGACTGAGGGACATAGGGAGAAGCTGTGCTATCGTAAATACAGTCTCTTATGCATTCTAAATTACCGCCCATTTGGAAAAGGAAAATGCAATAATTATTTACTCTGAGCTGCTCTTCGGTAGGTTGGTGGTAGATGGAAGGCCGTGTTGCCAAACCGAGTCCTTTGAAGAATGTATCTGCTTTTCAATTGGATACGTTGTAATAATGTCGTTGGGTGATAGATGGGATACTCTGTCTGTTCCTTCCTAACCCTTGTTGCATCTGCTGTTGCTAACTCAACGGATAGGAGGTATCACTTCTGTAGTGAATAAGAGTTCATACCATTCGCAACCAAAGCTCACGCTGATGTTGGCTTCGTTCTGTAGATATTATCTGAACCATTCTGACATAGGACCGTCGTCTTACATCCTTGGAACAGGAAGTTATATTGTCGTCAAGGGCTTATATAGGAAGGGAGAGGAGGGCGCGTTTGAAAAGTTTTATAGCCCATGTCCCTTCACAGGGGCGGGCCACTGATTGAGCAGCACTATCTTATGAAAATCCAAATCTCACATCTTAGAAGCTAAAATCACATTTCATCCCATCACAAATAATTTCATATTCAAACATTTAAATTGAACAACAATTCCATGTGAATCTGATAACTCTGATGTGTTTGTGATGTGATTGTCCACTGTAGAGTTTATGTCATCTTATCATTGATGAGAATGTCTCAGATGACAACCGAACTGACATCATATTCATTAAGTACCACCGCATATGTTCAATTGTTCGGATTACCAGAATATAGTTCATTTCCCCCCACCTTCTGATGTTCCCAGAATCTCTATGTTAACCAAGGTTTTTGCAAATGTAACATCTGTAGGGTAGAAAGAGGAAAAAGGGGGGAAGAAGTATTTATGACTGTCATAAACCTACCCCCCAGGCCAACGTCATGACACCCCTCATTTATCTTCAGAGTACGTTCTGTTAGGTGACCTAAACTGGGATATGCTTAACACCCCAGCAGTCCTACAATCTAAGCTAGATGCCCTCCATCTCACACAAATCATCAAGTAACCCATCAGGTACAACCCTAAATCCGTAAACATGGGTACCCTTATAGATTTCATCCTGACCAACATGCCCTCCAAATACACCTCTGCTGTTTTCAATCAGGATCTCAGCGATCACTGCCTCATTGCCTGCATCTGCTATGGGTCCGCGGTCAAACGACCAACCCTCATCATTGTCAAATGCTCCCTAAAACAATTCTGCGAGCAGGCCTTTCTAATCGACCTGGCCTGGCTCAAGGCCACGCTCAAGGTACTAAATTATATCATAACCACCATCGATAAAAAAACAGTTCTGTGCAGCCGTCTTCATCAACCTGACCAAGGCTTTCAACTCTGTCAATCACAGTATTCTCATCGACAGACTCAATAGCCTTGGTTTCTCAAATGACTGCCTCGCCTTGTTCACCAACTACTGTGCAGATAGAGTTCAGTGTGTCAAATCGGAAGACCTGTTGTCCGGGCCTCTGGCAGTCTCTATGGGGGTGCCACAGGATTCAATTCTCAGGACGACTCTTTTCTCTGTATATATCAATGATGACGCTCTTGCTGCGGGTGATTACCTGATCCACCTCTACGCAGACGACACCATTCTGTATACATCTGGCCCTTCTTTAGACACTGTGTTAACTAACCTCCAAACGAGCTTCAATGCCATACAACTCTCCTTCCGTGGCATCCAACTGCTCTTAAACGCTAGTAAAACCAAATGCATGCTTTTCAACCGTTCGCTCCCCGCACCCGCCCGCCCAACTAGCATCACATCCCTGGACGGTTCTGACCTAGAATGTGTGGATAACTACAAATACCTAGGTGTCTGGCTAGACTGTAAACTCTCCTTCCAGACTCATATTAAACATCTCCAATCCAAAATCAAATCTAGAATCGGCTTTCTATTTCACAACAAAGTCTCCTTCACTCATGCCGCCAAACTTACCCTAGTAAAACTGACTATCCTACCGATCCTCGACTTCGGCGATGTGATCTACAAAATAACTTTGTTACCAAAGCCCCTTATACCACCCACCACTGCGACCTGTATGCTCTAGTCGGCTGGCCCTTGCAACATATTCGTCGCCAGACCCACTGGCTCCAGGTCATCTATAAGTCTATGCTAGGTAAAGCTCTGCCTTATCTCAGCTCACTGGTCACGATAACAACACCCAACTGTAGCACGCACTCCAGCAGGTATATACCTCACTGGTCATCCCCAAAGCCAACAACTCCTTTGGCCTCCTTTCCTTCCAGTTCTCTGCTGCCAGTGACTGGAACGAATTGCAAAAATCGCTGAAGCTGGAGACTTATATTTCCCTCACTAACTTTAAACATCAGCTAACTGATCGCTGCAGCTGTACATAGTACATCTGTAAATAGCCCACCCAATCTACCTACCTCATCCCCATATTGTTTTTATTTACTTTCTGCTCTTTGCACACCAGTATCTCTACTTGCACATCATCATCTGCTCATTTATTACTCCAGTGTTAATCTGCTAAATTGTAATTACTTCGCTACTATGGCCTATTTATTGCCTACCTCCTCACGCCTTTTGCAGACATTGTATATAGACTTTCTTTTTCTATTTATTTTATTGACTGTACGCTTGTTTATTCCAGGTATAACTCTGTGTTGTTGTTTGTGTCGCACTGCTTTGCTCTATCTTGGCCAGGTCGCAGTTGTAAATGAGAACTTGTTCTCAACTAGTTTACCTGGTTAAATAAAGGTGAAATAAAATAAATAAAAAAGCTCAACAGCATGTCACTAGTGATAAAACAGTTGAGGTCTCTAGATAAACTGGACAGACTTGGTAACATAGAGGCTTTGGGCAAGACAAGGCCAAATTAGTGATGTCTGATTTGGGTGAGATAAGTTCCTCTGCATTATTTTCTCACTGTGAATATTTTCTCACTTTAAGACCTGTTAGACTCTAAAGCTTACTGGGTTTCACCTGGGGTTTGTTGCATATGATCTGTGTGTGCATGTAAAACTGTATTTAACTTCTGTCCTCTTTTCTATCCCACCTGTAGAATGTGAACTGGGCGAATGGAGCCCATGGGGTTCCTGTATGAAGAAGAACAAGACGTGTGGCTTTAAGAAAGGCACACAGACCAGAATGCAAGAGCTCCTTCATGCCTCCAGCACTGACACAGTCTCTGCGTCATCCCCCCAGCCATGTGCTCCACAGACTGAGAGACAGAAGTGCACAGTGCAGAAGACACCATGTGGAAAAGGAGGTGAGGACTAACACATACCTACAGTAGGAGAGTGGCAACGAGAGGAAATAGAGTGAAACAGATCATTAATATATGGATGGATAAAAGACAGGAATGAGACAGTAGATGAAAGATGACAAAACAACACAACTACAAAGTCAATAATATTGCAATTAGCACCTTTTCTGATGAAGTCATAAACTCCCAGCTCTAACCCCATGTATGACCATGACCTGGAACGTCAGAAGTGTTGGTTCAGTAAGGACACTGAGCCTCTGACTGGGGACCATGTAAACAAACACTCCTAAAGAGCCAAACAGGCAAGGTAGATGGGAGGGTGCCATGCAGGTCACTGTGTTGGACGATGATAAGAGCTGGAGTTGGACTTTTTGTTTTGAAGCTCAACGAGGTGTGAGGTTTACATGGCTCTGACATGTTTGCTCTAGCTCTTATCATTCATCTGCCATCTTGTTTCAGAGCTGGCTAATGTTGCTAAGCTAAAAATCTTCCCGGTGACACTCAATTTGATAACAGCTTAATCATGCTCTAATTAGTACTACTCCGTTGTTGTTCTTTGGCCCATAACACTTTTCTAGTAGTAGTTGGTTTTATAAGATGGAGTTTATTCAAGTAGTCGAGAAACCAAAAGGCCTCTCCTTTTGTCAGTAAGTGTTTTTATTGTATTCATTTTGTATTTTGTATTATTTTGGTACTTTTCTCCCCAATTTTGATCTTGTCTCATTGTCCCCCGGCCAAATCATTCCCTAACTCGGACGACGCTGGGCTAATTGTGTGCTGTCCTATGCGACTCCCAGCCACAGCCAGTTGTGGCACAGACCGGGAATGAACCCGGGTCTGTAGTAACGCCTCTAGCACCGCTGCGCCACTCGGGAGGCCCGGTCAGTAAGTTTCAATGAACTCTGCCTTATAAAATAAAACGGACCAGTCAAAACTTTATTGACCGGCATGGCTGGGATGCTTAGCCTTGTGATCGACCCAATAAAAAGGTAGAGAAAGGTTTGGAGTCGATTTGTAAATGTTGATTTGAAGCGAAAGGAGTTGTTTTGTAGGGCTTGGATCGGCTGACAGCGGTGGGCCCATTTGGCCACTGTTTCAATCTCCTACTTTTCCCACTGTAATTCCTGGTTTTAATCCATGTGAATATTTTATTTGGCAGCTAATTGATGTACATGTTGAATCAAAGTTGGAAGCTTCCATTTCTTTACAAGGACTTAGTGTGCAGTAAACAAGCAATATTCACAAACTTTATGAGCGGGTGGTACACTTATTGGATTTCAGGGCTGCTACTATTTTGATTAACAGCTTTCAACAAACGTCAATTTACCCATTATAAAGAATCAATGAAGAATCATGTCAGTTAAGCAATATATAACAGATGGAGTACGTAAAAATGCACACAGAAACAACATTATACAACATTCGATGTAGAAATCC
Source organism: Oncorhynchus gorbuscha (assembly GCF_021184085.1). NCBI lineage: Eukaryota > Metazoa > Chordata > Actinopteri > Salmoniformes > Salmonidae > Oncorhynchus > Oncorhynchus gorbuscha. The sequence goes on from NC_060187.1 coordinate 59,257,830, forward strand.
TTAGAGGGAGGATATGTTCGAGCTCCTGCTTGTAATTCTTCAGGGAGGAGTGGGCTTGCTTCACACTGGACAGGACCAGGACAGCACTGTTTGAGAAATTAGAGGCAAATTTACACTGCATGACGCCTGCATCCTGGAAAGAATTTCCGTCATGGATTGAGAAGAATAATTAACAGTGAAATATTATAAACTACCACATAAATGTGTAGTGCCGAATGCCAAATTTCTAAACTTAGCGAGTGGTGTTGTGAAAGGAGGGAAAATGAGGGAAAGGGATGCCGTGTTGGAACAACAGACTGTGGTGTGTCAGGACTCAGGAGTCTGAGACGTATGATGTGACTCCAGTTGTGAAATGTTGACCGCTTGACATTGAGAGATGATAAGCATTAGCTTCAACTTGTTTTGCTTATTCTGGTGTCAGAATACACTGTTGTGAAAATCAGTAAGGATCTCCTGTCAAGGCGCATAACAAATAAATGTTGTTCTCGTGTGAATTCATTCATAGGCGATGGGTATCATGACCTTGACTGAGCCCTTTTTCATGTGCTTAAAAAAACTTGCCATGTGCTAAATTAGTGAGGTCGCGAATCCATCTGCAAGACTTGGCCGACGGGGCCGCTGTAAAAAAAACACAGGGGGCAGTGCTTGTATAACACCAGTGATTTACTGGTCTGCAGATCTCACGCTTTGTGTCGATTTGGCCAAGCTCTCCCTTTTTTCTTCCTGCAGCTTTTTTACAAATGGGCCCGCACGAAAACAGAATTTGCTAAATGCGTGATTGCCTTTGTCAGGCCATAGTTGTTTAGCTTGGATGGAGTGGAGTTTCAATCATGGCTGTCATAAATTGATGGAGTCCCCCTCGGTCCATTAGTGGGCTTGTCACGGGTCTAATTAAGTCCTTACGCAGTGAGAGAATCAACCCAGGTCCTGCTGTACACACTCACACAAACAGCCCTTACTGTAACTCCCCAGGTTCACTGACTATAGGACATTACTCTAAACAGGAACAAATGTCTTCCAAATTCAAATGGTATCCATTTTGTTTTCATTAGCGGGAGAAATGAATCTCCCAGAAATTGTTTATTTACTCAAGGCAGGCAACACATGCATACTTTACAAAGCTAGTAATCAAGTCTTGTCAACACTCCCCTAAGAAATGTGACACAGCCCCCAATGTCAGGAGCCAACTGGCCAATAGGGCCCTACAGTGACAGATGCTTTAATGACTTTGGCCCCGTGTGTCTCAAGAAAAGTAACATCAACTACTTCTAGTTAGTGGACTACTGTATTGGGTCTGCCTCTGCCTGTTTTCTACCGAACAAAGGGAAAGAAACTGCACACCTGTGCTCCTGCCAGGTCCTTGTTAAATAAATGATAGGAATGCTTATTGAAACTCATTTAGTTTCAGGGTTCTCTTTATTCAAAATATGCGCCATTAAATACGTAAGTGTTTGCAGGTCTACTGCCAAATGGAGATTTTCATTGGTTTATACTGAGATGGAGCATATTTGAGTAATATCAAGGCTTTTTGTCTTTGCGTACTTTCAAATACATTCAAATAACAAACAAATTACTTAGAAAACAAGCTAACAAAGCATGTGGTGCAGAATGGAGAAAATAGTCGTAGGCCTATTACAACAGTTATATAATTAAGCAATACGGTCCGAGGAGGTGTGGTATATGGCCAATTTACCACGGCTAATATACGGTCTGATATACCATGGCAGTCAATCAGCATTCAAGGCTCGATGCATTGCGTCGTGCATAAGAACAGCCCTTAGCTGTGGTATATTGGCCATATACCACACACCCTCATGCCTTATTGCTTAATTATACAACTGTTGTTCTATCCCTAAATGCTCATTGGCTGACAGTCATGGTATATCAGACCGTATACCACGGGTATGACAAAACATGTATTTTTTCTACTCTAATTACATCGGTAGACAGTTTCTAATAGCAATAAGGCACCTCTGGATTTGTGGTATATCGCCAATATACCACAGCTAAGGGCTGTGTCCAGGCAGTCTGTGTTGCGTCGTGCATAAGAACAACCCGTAGCCGTGGTATATTGGCCATATACCATACCCCCTCTGGCCTTATTGTTTAAATATAATATTATATTATTAAAGCAAACAAACAAGAATGCTCCATGAGCCTCCTGTTGTCAAACAGTTAGCCTTAGCGAATGTTGTCCAGCCCCCTTAGTGAGTGTTTTGAGTCTCTGTTTCTAGGGAACATGGAGACTCAACACACAAGTTCATAGCAAACATCCCTCAGCCTAACTGCCCAGTTTCCTCTCATCGTGGGAGTACTCATCAGCCCAGTATAAACAACCACTGTCTGACACCTGACACAAACATCCATTCCCGTTTATGTGCGTGAAAGGTTGTTTACACCCACGCCTGATCGAACACACGAGCAAGCCATACACATACACACAGATATACACCCACACACGCTGTCATTAGAGCTCCAACATGTTAACCTCATTGTGGCTTAGCGGTGTAGTGGCGTAGCTTAATTTACATCAACAATGTCAAGAGGATGTCAATGAGTGCTCGCATGTTGAACAATCTGTAGCTGTATGTACAGGACATGAAGGACTCTTGCACTCCACTTCAACCGTGTTGATTTACTTTCATTCCTCCATTTTATCCTCTCCTGAACTGTTTGTCCATCCCGAGTTCCTGGAAAGCAACTCTTAATGGATGTTTGTATTTAGGGAGCAATTATACACTTAAACTGTGTGCCAGGTGGATGTCCAGACAACAGCCTACAGCGAGAGTGAGAGATAGAGGAGGGGGAAGACGAGGGTGCGGGGGAGGTGGAGTGGAGAGGGAAGGCAGACGTTAAGAAAGGAGCTCACCTCGACCGGCTCCCAACTGTTTACATGAACTATTATGTTCCATCAGCCGTTGTCTCTGCGAGTGTTAAGACGTGTCCGGCTCGGAGTCACACTCCTCACAAAGGCTTGATTACTGTTTTCCGGCCTGTCGTTATGGCACTGCTGTGTGTTTCCTGTCAGCCCAATGCAGCACTGTGTTGCGTCATGGTGGCATTTATGAAAGGCTCTAGATCCTGAGCTGCATATCTGGGGCTTAGTGGCAATTGGCCGGTATTTAAAGGGCCTGATAGGAAAGCTAGGAACCGGGGTATCCACACAATGCCACCTTTTATTGAACTGTTGTGAATGTGGGCTAATGGGTTAATGTCAAGGTCTACCAAGCTCATTCGGACTCTACTGTACTTAAAACACACACCATCAAAGCCCTATTTATAAAAGCTGAGACCAACTACCCTGTTATTTTGGTGTCGTCGTCGTGTTATAATGCATTTCAATTTGTTTTATATATGTTTTTCTATCCAGGTGGGAATAAGAATAAGGGCGAGCGACGAGACCAGCAGAGGAGGCGAGACAAAGAAAACGTCCGAGGCCATGGCAAAGAGGGTGGCGAAGAGGGTGGCAAGAAGGGTGGCAAAGAGGGAGGAAAAGAAGGAAGCAGAGAGGGGGGAAAAGGAGGAAGAGAGGGTGGCAAGGGAGGCGGCAGGAGGAAAAAGGGCCAAAACCAGGCCACCTCCACGCCCAGCCTTCCCCCTAGCACTGTAGCCTAGGCCTTACTCACGTTGGGACTTAGCGGGGACAAGGAGGGACAAAAACAAGGCGACTAGGCAACACCCACCTGCATTGGCCATTATTAAGAGACAGACAGTGGACAGAGGAGACAATATCAAACTGATGAAGAAAAGGATTAATGCTGCTATGCATTCTAGAAGATGCTCTAAGAGAACTGGAGGATTGCTGCAATAAATGAGGATCAGGACTTGGACTTATCAGACTTGGAGGGAAGAGGGTGAATGTGCAATGTGGAGGGTTCCACTGTAAGCCTTGCAGTAGGGTCAACATGTTTCATTTCACCGCTCCCAGGTTTATCATGGAGTTGGCAGATGGAGATCCCAGTGGCTGAACAGTGGAAGACACTGAATATGAATATGAGAATTTCAAGATGGAGTCTTCACAATGATCAAGGATCTCTAGAATCCATTAGAATCCCTGATTTGCTTTTCAAAATCAATTGTTCATTGTTGACGACTCATGTTTTGTGAATGGTAGCAAGTAGATATTTCTAAGGAGATGTTGTTGTAAGTGATATAGAGAAAATGAACAGTATTAAGATTCTTTATTTTAATTATATTTTATGATTAAATAAAAGAAAGGCACTGGAACAAATGTGTGGTTTTGAAGGAAAACATATTTTAATGATATTTTTGGTTTGTAGAGAATCTACTCCAAAACAAACCAGCAACAATATAGAGAAGATTTATACAGCTTTAGTTCAAATCCTGATCTGGTGTTAGACAAAGGTTACCCACATAATAGCTTAGTTCTTAATTTCAAATAGAATAATGTTTTGCTATCTTCAGCATAAAAGGTTTAGGATTGAAAACTGTGTGTTGTATATGTGTGTTGTGAGTATGTGTGCGTGTGTCTGTGTGTGCATTCGTGCCAGTCTGTAATGTTACAGAATTTCAGCAAAATGTTTTTGTGAAGTAGTGGTAACACAAGTGTATGTATATTTGTGTGGCTATATTGTATGTGTTTCTGTACATAAGCTTAATGTGTGTGTGTACGTATCAATCTGGTAGAATGGGAAATGTTATATAAACTCAGCAAAAAAAGAAACGTCCCTTTTTCAGGACCCTGTCTTTCAAAGATAATTAGTAAAAATACAAATAACTTCACAGACCTTCATTGTAAAGGGTTTAAACACTTTTCCCATGCTTGTTCAATGAACCATACACAATTAATGAACATGCACCTGTGGAACGGTTGTTAAAGACACTAGGCAATTAAGGTCTTAGTTATGAAAACTTAGGACACTAAAGAGGCCTTTCTACTGACTCTGACAAACATCAAAAGAATGATGCCCAGGGTCCCAGTTCATCTGCGTGAATGTGCCTTAGGCATGCTGCAAGGAGGCATGAGGACTGCAAATGTGGCCAGGGCAATAAATTGCAATGTCCGTACTCTGAGACGCCTAAGCCAGCGCTACATGGAGACGGGACGGACAGCTGATTGTCTTGGCAGTAGCAGACCATGTGTAACAACACCTGCACATGATTGGTACATCCGAACATCACACCTGCGGGACAGGTACAGGATGACAACAACTGCCCGAGTTACACCAGGGTCGCACAGTCCCTCCATTAGTGCTCAGACTGTCCGCAATGGGCTGAAAGAGGCTGGACTGAGGGCTTGTAGGCCTGTTGTAAGGCAGGTCCTCACCAGACATCACCGGCAACAACGTCGCCTATGGGCACAAACCCACCGTTGCTGTACCAGACAGGACTGGCAAAAAGTGCTCTTCTCTGACAAGTTGTGGTTTTGTCTCACCCGGGGTGAGGGTCCGATTCACATTTATTGTTGAAGGAATGAGCGTTACACCGAGGCCTGCACTCTGGAGCGGGATTGATTTGGAGGTGGAGGGTCCATCATGGTCTTGGGCGGTGTGTCACAGCATCATCGGACTGAGCTTTTTGTCAGTGCAGGCAATCTCAATGCTGTGCGTTACAGGGATGACATCTTCCTCCCTCATGTGGTACCCTTCCTGCAGGCTCATCCTGACATGACCCTCCAGCATGACAATGCCACCTGCTATACTGCTCGTCTTGTGCATGATTTCCTGCAAGACAGGAATGTCTGTGTTCTGCCATGGCCAGCGAAGAGTCCGGATCTCAATCCCATTGAGCATGTCTTGGACCTGTTGGATCACAGGGTGAGGGCTAGGACCATTCCCCCTATAAATGTCTGGGAACTTGCAGGTGCCTTAGTGGAAGAGTGGGGTAACATAAGTGGGGTAACATCTCACAGCAAGAACTGGCAAATCTGGTGCAGTCCATAAGGAGGAGATGTACTGCACTACTTAATGCAGCTGGTGGCCACACCAGATACTGACTGTTACTTTTGATTTTGATCCCCGTCCCCTTTGTTCAGGGACACATTATTCAATTTATATTACTCACACCTGTGTTACATGTTCAGTTCATGTCTCAGTTGTTGAATCTTGTTATGTTCATACAAATATTTACACATTAAGTTTGCTGAAAATAAACGCACTTGACAGTGAGAGGACGTTTCTTTTTTTGCTGAGTTTATATGATGAGAGAGACCATTGTAAAGGCACAGTAATATATCAACGCATCAATATTTCCACAATCATATGCCTCTGGTTAAATGTAAACCATCTACAGCTGCTCAGTAATCATGTGTTTTTGCAACAGGGTCCAACATATTGCACAGCCTTTTGTGTTCTGTGCTATATACAGCTCTGTCATTGGAAATAATCATTGCATTATACAACTACTGTCAGCCTGATATGACAGATCAACTAAAGCTTATATACCGTTTGACACTAATCTTTGCGCAATCAATTTCACATTTTGTTTAGCTTTCCCTGGGTCTATTTGCTTTACACAAAAATATTAGCTTCATGAGAAGGTATACGTTAAAAACGCGTTCATATTGTGGATAGTGGTACTGAAAATGTCGACATCAGTATATCATTGATCATAATGACTATTAGTATCATTATGATATATCTGATTACTTCTGTGAAAGCTTGAATAAACTTCAGATTTAGTAAACATGGCAGACACACTAGCATGATCATTGTATATTTTACAGTAGTCGGTCTCTTCCTGTGCAATCAAATATTATTATTATATTTCCATTTCCATGTTTCCATTTCCTTTTTGTTCTCCGTGGTCTCTCAATGGATTTTACTTTTCACACATACAGTAGTTGGCCTGTATATGCCATAGATATACAGTACAGTAGCCTACATTTATACCAATGATCTGTATTTGTATACTATACCAGTAAGTATACAGTCACCATAATAATTGACACACATATTAAGACTGCCTTTCACAGGCTCTTTAAATTTATAATGACAGCACATTCACGGCATATGTTTGCCATTGCTGAAGGAAGTGCACAAATCTCATGTAATGTCTCCATAAAAACTGAACCACGATGCACAAGCCCAAATTAAAATGACATAAATCTGACAACATTGCGCAGTCCCCTCAGTCAATCTCTCCAACCGCTCTATTATGTCTCTATTATAATGTTGATCTCATTCAGTGGCACAATAAGAGTAGAACAACAGAGCAGAGATGTGAAACTGGCAGCTCACGGCCTGGGGATCAATTTCCCAAAATGTATTATGGGAAGTCAAGTCGAGTCTCAATTTACTGTTGAGAGTTAGAATAGTTGAATACACAAGGTGCAATTCCGAAATGTGGTTGTGCATCAGAATGTTTTCTCTTGTTATGTCAATCACTGACAGTCACTCAATTAGTCTGTTAGCTAAAATGTTTTAGATTTGTAAGTTAGTCTAGACTGCTATCTAAACTTGTAATAATCATGGTGGATTTACCGATCGGGGGTCCCCATAGATTTTCTTAGTCACTTTCACTCAGATATATTAAAGACTGCAAACATTTCTCTCCACCCTATGGCAAATTGTGTAGAATTTCAGGAAATTAGCTGTAAAACGGCACATTTTTCTCTCCGCCCCATGGCAAAATGAGTAGATTTGCATGAAATTGGTTATAAAATTGCTAAATATTCTCCACCCTATGGCTACATTTGTAGAATTGCAGCAAACTTACTTAAAAACGGTAACATTTTCTCTACGGCCCAGGCTAAATGTGTAGAATTGCAGGAAATGAATGCTAAAACAGTGTTTTCTTCTGCTGTCAAGATTTTACTTATGACCCCCAGAAGGCTAGGGCCGGCTCAGACTGCATGTGTGGGTATGGATGTGGGTATGCAACCCCTCATGATAAGTTCAGATTTTTTTTGTGGCCCCCACCCCATCAAAGTTGCCCATCCCTGACATGGAGTATAATCATGCTGGGCAATGGAGGGCTGTGTTGGTAGTACATTCAGCTCTGGACCGTTAACATAGGCTGTATAAAATGGCTGTGAATGGCCATATGGAGACAATACTGTATGTATTCCATTGAAGCATGGGAAAACTGCTTGAAATGTGAGGCAGGTTGGGTAATTTCAGCTCATCCAGGTGATGGCGGTTTGGAGCAACAGTATGGAAAACCAGCTTCCGCACTGCATGCCGCTGGGAGCGACAGGAGGCCATCTTGGGAGGTGGAACGGGAATGGCCCAGCTGGTGCAAGCAGTTGCGGCAGTCTCTGAGCACTGGGCCAAACGATGGAGCCTGGGCAGCGGCTGTAAAAGCAGGGACAGAAATAAAAACGAAGGATGTGTCATAGCTAGGGGGATGGGTCTACTCTGGTCTAATCTACCAGGCCTTCATCCTGTGCAACAAAAACAGCCGTTTCTCATTACAAGAGGGGAGGGCAGGGGAACGGTAGAGTTTGGACTGTAAATTACACTTTCATCCCTCTTCCTGACCATAAATTCTCAACCCCGGCTCCATGGGACTGAGCTCTCCATCACATTCAAGCTCCCACTCTCTTTTTTCTCTCTCTCTCCCTCTGTCTTTTCCAGGGAGAGAAATTGATGGTAACTCTCAGGAGTATATAGGTGCCCTCGCTTTTCCAGGATCATAAACACTTGATCTCATTACTTTTGCTTGGCTTTAAGGACACAGTCTCTATGTGTGTGAAACCTCATTGCCACATCTGTGCTTGCTCACTTTCCCTTGTTTGTACTGTACCTGTCACCCTTATTAGGCCCTGCTAGCCAAGCCAACCCCCTGCAAATTATAGAGACGGGAATCCTTCCTGTTGTCATTTTCATAATTCACTGAAAAATAGGCCCCGGGGCCCTGGTTAGTTCCCATAGACTGAAGCAAGAGACCTGGGGCCCTTCTGAATCACTGCTGGCCCCTCCCCCTATTTCGTCATCCCATTCACCAATGGGGGTGAATGGGGGGTGGGGCCACATGAGGCCACTGCATTGCTAGAGTCACAGGCTCAGTCACAGCAGCAACTCCAACAGCGGTGCACTACATTAGGGTTTACACTGTTATTACCAATTACCCATTGCTGTCCTCCATTCAAAGCCTCTCCCCAAATCCAGTGGAACTCGCGGCTTCCATCCAGCTCTCCTAAGATGAACCCACTGAGACTTCCCCCCAGAGACTACACTGATCCATGGTTTCCATCTCTGGAGCACAGCAGTCTCTGTCTCTCTCATGGCTACAGATCTGAGAGGTAGACCAGTAGAGGCCAGAGGGAACGTTCAAAGGGAGGCCTTGATTACTCCAAAATATATAGTGGGAAATGTGTCAAGCCAGAAAGAGACTGACAGGCCACCCACTTGATTTAGAGATGGCCATCCATTGATAGGGAATCCACACTATTGGAGCTGAGGAACAGTATCACAGAGAGAGCATAATGTCTGTGATCATTAAAGGCCATCAATGCCAATGCCAATGCCCTACTCAATGTGAGTACTCTCATTGATTGAAGAAACAGACTGACAACATTACATAGTACACATGTGTATCTGATGACAATTACAATTGAGACTACAAGGCCAGTTGGCCTGTATTGTTGAAGAGTCAATTATCCTAAGGGATGAACACTGAAAACCCCAAAGTCTTGAAAACATCCCCATTGCTTTATGTACTATACTGCCCCCCTTTGGGGTAAACCCATATTGCATCAATGTTGATACAGTAGACATAAACTACAGGTAACTGCCAAAATAAAGTATCTTAATAAGGTGTTGGGCCGCCTGAACAGCTTCAATGCGCTTTGGCATAGATTCTACAAGTGTCTGGGACTATATTATAATGTATATTATATTGTATATATTATTATTATTATTATTATATATTATATTATTATTATATATATATTGACGAATACGCTGATTCGGTGTGCGAGTTCATTAGAACGTGCGTTGAAGATGTCGTTTCCATAGCAACGATTAAAACATTCCCAAACCAGAAACCGTGGATTGATGGCAGCATTCGCTTGAAACTGAAAGCGCAAACCACTGTTTTTAATCAGGGCAAGGTGACCGGAAACATGACCAAATACAAACAGTGTAGCTATTCCCTCATTTACAACATTAACTATGTATACACTGTATTTATGATCAATTTGATGTTATTTTAATGGACAAAAAATGTGCATTTCTTTCAAAAACGAGGACATTTCTAAATGAACCCAAACTGTTGAAGGGTAGTGTATCTCACAGGCGAAAGCATCCGAGCGAGCAAAACAGCGCCCCTCTGTCTCTCTATGTGTCATGCCTGCTCCCGCTCCCCCTCTCCAGTGCTTGAGATCACCAGTTCACTCATCATTACACACACCTACCACTATTGTTATGCGTACCTGTGCTTAATTATGGGACTCACCTGGACTCCATCACGTCATTTACATCCCGTTGTTTGTCACTTCCTCAGTTTCATTCCCGAGTCAGCATTGATGTTGTTTTGTTTCTCCTGTCCAGACACTGTTCTTGTTTTGTTCCATGTCTATTTATTATTTAATCCACACCATGTACTTGTTTCTCGTCTCCCAGTGTCTGTCGTTACAGATCATGTGTAGATCATCTATCTGAAGCGGTCTGGTCCAAACGAGCATGTCACGCCCTGACCTTAGATATATCTGTTTTTCTATATATTTAGCTTAGGTCAGGGTGTGACGAGGGTGGATACTCTAGTTTTTGTATGTCTAGGGTTTTTGTATGTCTGGGTGTTTTTGTATGTCCATGTTGGCCTGATATGGTTCCCAATCAGAGACAGCTGTTTATCTTTGTCTCTGATTGGAGATCACATTTAGGTAGCCATTTTCCTCATTTGTGTTTTGGGATCTTGACTATTTTTAGTTGCCTGTCTGCACTAAGTTGTATAGCTTCACGTTTCGTTTATTGGTTTTGTTAAGTGTCTCATTCATTAAAAGAGAATGTACGCATACCACGCTGCGCCTTGGTCCGATCCTTACGACGACGTTACAGAGTTAGACATTTTTGCCACCGGTAGCATTAAAGGCAAGGAAAAGCCTATGAGCATCTGGCCTCCCTTGACAAAAAAAAGTTTTCAAAATATGCCAGTCAGCAATGAGCTAAACTAAGTGAGCTCAACTGTGAATTGTCCTGGTGCAATATGTAGCTAGATGTAAAAGGCTAATGTTAAGTAGCTAACATTGCCCATGAATAACCTAGGACAACCCAAAAATAAAAGTGTGTACTGTATGACAGACAACATGAAAGAGAGGAGAATGACATTGGCGTTTCTCAACCAGTAGGGCGAGTCAACATGTTTTTCTACTTGCATGAACACACACACACACGTACACACAGAAATCAGAACCATGGACAGCCACACATTTAGCTTACATTGATTGGACTAAATTGTTTTCGGTATCTTTTAGTTGTCAATGTATTAGACTAAGCAGAGGTGATTTGATGATGCCTACCCATGTAGAATGCCGCCGGAGAGGATGGCTGATGTTTTACGTGCTCTTAACCAGCTGTGTTAATATTTTTTTGCATTGTTTGTAACTTATTTTTTTACTTATTTTGTGCACAATGTTGCTGCTACTGTCTCTTATGACCGAAAATAACTTTTGGACATCAGAACAGCGATTACACACCACGAACTGGTAGGAGCTTTTTCCTTTAACGTGTCTGACGAGTCTGACGTGAAGGATATACTGCTTTCCCAGGAAATTCCTGTCATTTGTGTGAAGAGAAGACAGAGAAAAAGGGGGTGGAGGTTGCTGTTTTCTGAGAATTTGTAGGCGAGCGAGTAAACCCCCACTGCCATCCGTTCTATTGGCAAACATGCAAAAATTGGAAAACAAAATCAATGACCTATGAGCAAGATTAAACTACCAACGTGACATAAAAAACTGTAATATCTTATGTTTCACCAAGTCGTGGCTGAACGACGACATGAACAACATACAGCTGGTGGGTTTTACACTGTATTGGAAGGATAGAATAACAGCCTCTGGTAAGACAAGGGGTGGCGGTCTATGTATATTTGTAAACAACAGCTGGTGCACGATATCTAAGGAAGTGTCAAGGTTTTGCTCGCCTGAGGTAGAGTATCTCATGATAAGTTGTAGACCACACTATCTACCTAGATAGTTTATCTGTATTTTTCGTAGTTGTCTACATACCACCACAGACCGATGCTATCACTAAGACCACACTCAATGAGCTGTATACCACACTCAATGACCTGTATACCTCCATAAGAAAACAGGAAAACGCTCATCCAGAGGCGGCACTCCTAGTGGCCAGGGACTTTAACGCAGAAATGCTGCTATGCCCTCCGACAAACCATCAAACAGGCAAAGTGTCAATACAGGACTAAGATTGGATCGTACTACGCCGGCTCCGACGCTCATCGGATGTGGCAGGGCTTGCAAACTATTACAGACTATAAAGACAAGCACAGCCGAGAGCTGCCCAGTGACATGAGCCTATCAGATGAGCTGAAACATGCATGAGAGCATCAGCTAGATGCAAGGCCAGATGGATTACCAGGACGTGTACTCCAAGCATGCGCTGACCAACTGGCAAGTGTCTTCACTGACATTTTCAAGCTCTCCCTGTCTGAGTCTGTAATACCAACATGGTTCAAGCAGACCACCATAGTCACTGTGCCCAAGAACACTAAGGTAACCTGCCAAAATGACTACCGACCCGTAGCACTCACGTCTGTAGCCATGAAAGGCTGGTCATGGCTCACATCAACACCATTATCCCAGAAATCCTAGACACACTCCAATTTGCATACCGCCCTAACAGATCCACAGATTATGAAATCTCTATTGCATTCCACACTGCCCTTTCCCACCTGGACAAATGGAACACCTATGTGAGAATGCCCCAAGCCATAAGAATCCTGAACAGGTAACCAAATGGCTACCTGGACTATTTGCATTGTGTGCCACCCCCCCAAACCCCATTTTAATGCTGCTGCTACTCTCTGTTTATCATATATGCATAGTCACTTTAACTATACATTCATGTACAGTACATACTATCTCAATTGAGCCGACAAACCAGTGCTCCCGCACATTGGCTAACCGGGCTATCTGCATTGTGTCCCGCCACCCACCACCCACCAACCCCTCTTTTACGCTACTGCTACTCTCTGTTCATCATATATGCATAGTCACTTTAACCATATCTACATGTACATACTACCTCAATCAGCCAGACTAACCTAACATCGACGGGGCTGTAGTGGAGCAGGTTGAGAGCTTCAATTTATTGGTGTCCACATCACCAACAAACTAACATGGTCCAAACACACCAACACAGTCGTGATGAGGGCACGACCAAACCTTTTCCCCCTCAGGAGACTCAAAAGATTTGGCATGGGTCCTCAGATCCTCAAAAGGTTCTCCAGCTGAACCATTGAGAGCATCCTGACTGGTTGCATCACTGCCTGGTATGGCAACTACTCGGCCTCTGACCGCAAGGCACTACAGAGGGTAGTGCGTATGGCCCAGTATATCACTGGGGCCAAGCTTCCTGCCATCCAGGGCCTCTATACCAGGCGGTGTCAGAGGAAGGCCCTAAAAATTGTCAAAGACTCCAGCCACCCCAGTCATAGACTGTTCTCTCTGCTACCGCATGGCAAGCAGTACCGGCGCGCCAAGTCTAGGTCCAAGATGCTTCTTAACAGCTTCTACCCCCAAGACATAAGAGTCCTGAACATCTAATCAAATGGCTACCTAGACTATTTGCATTGCCCCACCCCATCTTTTACACTGCTGCTACACTGCTGCTACACTATTATCTATGCATAGTCCCTTTAATAACTCTACCTGCATGTACATATTAACTCAATTACCCTGACTAACCGGTGCTCCCGCACATTGACTGTACCAGTACCCTCTGTATATAGCCTCGCTATTGTTATTTTGCTGCTTCTCTTTAATTATTTGTTACTTTTCTTTCTTCTTTTTTTCTTTTTTTACTGCGTTGTTGGTTAGGGCTGTAAGTAAGTATTTCAACTGTATGTATTCGGCACATGTGACAAATACAATTTGATTTGATGTTCAAATGTTGAAGTTAACCTGATGCTGTAATAGTGGCGGAAGCTCCGGTTTTCTTTGCGACTTGTGGTAACTCTCTGTGGTACTAAATGAAGGGTTGTTAAATGGTCATGTAACTGTGTTACTGTACATGCAATATGCTTTGTAGACTTCACTGGACAGAGATTGCTATCCGGTTTTGTGATATATTTATATGTATATAGTCTTATTCCATTCCTTTACTTAGATGTGTGTGTATTAGGTAGTTGTCGTGGAATTGTTAGACTACGTGTTAGATATTGCTGCACCGTCGGAACTAGAAGCACAAGCATTTCACTGCACTCGCAATAACATCTGCTAACCATTTGTATGTGACCAATAAAGTTTGATTTGATTTGAAGTGTAGAGGCGACTCCAGGATGCTGGCCTTCTAGGCAGAGTTGCAAAGAAAAAGCCATATCTCAGACTGGCCAATAAAAATAAAAGATTAAGATGGGCAAAAGAACACAGAAACTGGACAGAGGAACTCTGCCTAGAAGGCCAGCATCCCGAAGTCACCTCTTCACTGTTGAGGTTGAGACTTGTGTTTTGCGGGTACTATTTAATGAAGCTGGCAGTTGAGGACTTGTGATGTGTCTGTTTCTCAAACTAGACACTCTAATGTACTTGTCCTCTTGCTCAGTTATGCACCGGGGCCTCCCACTCCTCTTTCTATTCTGGTTAGAGCCAGTTTGCGGTGTTCTGTGAAGGGAGTAATACACTGTGTTGTACGAGATCTTCAATTTCTTTGCAATTTCTCGTATGGAATAGCCTTCATTTCTCAAAACAAGAATAGACTGATGAGTTTCAGAAGAAAGTTATTTGTTTCTGGCCATTTTGAGTCTGTAATTGAATTCACAAATGCTGATGCTCCAGCTACTCAACTAGTCTAAAGAAGGCCAGTTTTATTGCTTCTTTAATGAGCACTATAGTTTTCAGCTGTGCTAACATAATTGCGAAAGGGGTTTCTAATGATCAATCAGCCTCTTAAAATGATAAACATAGATTATCTAATACAACGTGCCATTGGAACACAGGAATGATGGTTGCTGATATTGGGCCTCTCTACACCTACGTAGATATTCCATAAAAAAGATTCAGTTTCCAGCTACAATAGTTATTTACAACATTAACAATGTCTACACTGTATTTCTGATCAATTTGATGTTATTTTAATGGACAAAAATGACAATTTCTTTCAAAAACAAGGACATTTCTTGTGACCCCAAACCTTTGAACAGTAGTGTACACAATATGTAAAAACTAGCTGCTCCCTCTACAGAGGTTGATTATAAAACTAATACACCCAAGGCAGCTACTAAGCATGATGGAACCACACCTGTGTAAGAAGCACCAGCTTTCAATATACTTTGTATCCCTTTGAATGTTTTCTTTATTTTGGCAGTTACCTGTATATTGAAGAAGTAATGTTTGCCTCTCAATTAGGCATAGCAAATCCTATGATAGTAACAATATTATATATAAATCATCTGTCTACAGGTTAATTATAGGCAAGTAAGTTATATTCACAAAAACTGACCAGAAAACACTGCCAATTGTATCACTTTGATGGCCTGGCATATATTAATGAAATTACACAGGCATATAGCACCCCCTATGGGTTGTCGATTGAATAATCCATTACTTGCATAAAGAAGACTACATCACTGTGGCTTTGTTTATGTTTTGTGCTTTCCCGTGTCATTAGCCCTATACTTTCTCTGTACATTTTAATGCATAGGCCTTGGCATAATTGCAATAATTATACAAAACAAAACGTTGGCATGCATTTCCTAGATTCGCCTACGGTAGGCCTATTATCTGTGCTACAGCCTTCCAGAGAGGAAGAGGCGAAGAGAGAGGTTTCACTCTCAACAAATTCTTTCCAAAATAAGCCCAATGTATGTCTATGAGCTTATTTTGGACCTATGCTTGTCGCCTGCTCTTGGGACAACGACCCCCATTGTTATGGAGACATAAGCATGTCATCATTACATACAGGTCTCTGAGCCTACCCATGCCGACTACTACAACTCCCAGTGCTGCTGGTCTATAGGCTGCCATATATTGGATTCATGCTGTTGTGCTCCATGTGACTCTACATCATCACCCTGCAATCTGGGGAAGAGAATGATAATGCCGCTAGCGGAGTCATGTCAAACGGGGTCATCAGGAGGGATCAGCCAATCGTGATTAATTCAATTGACTACTTCAAAATGGAGATTTTAAAAATCGATGATTTGTAAGGATTTGTAATTTACGTGCATTAATTATTGCCTAGATTCAGTCAGATCAAGTGATAACTGGTGATAGCCGACACCCGCCTAGTTGATGTTCTGAGGGTGTCTGCGTTTGAGCTAACAAATCGGTGATCAGTTGCTCTTGATCATTGTCACAAAGCCACACCCGTCCCACTCTGTTAATAGTACAGGACGAGAAAGTGTACGCTATATTGAAATAATGACTCTTAAAGTCATTAAACAAAATTCAAAAGATTTCTATCAGCCAAATTGAGGTGTTCCACATTCCAGTGTTCGAACTTGTTTTTTTTTGTGTTTTTTTTAAACCTGTATTTAACTAGGCAAGTCAGTTAAGAACAAATTCCCCAAACAAGACTGCATGTGATTTCTCTGAAAGCCCGGCACATTTTTTAATGTACTTATCAATATGGAGATTTTTTGGTATTTTGGTTCGTTAATTAGTCATTTCAAAAAGTTAAAATAAAAAAATAAAATAAAATGGATGACATTTTTTATTTTATCATAATATCGTCATCAAAACATCATGAATTGTAACCACTTTTAAAATGGACATACATAATTTAAAAGTCAATTTTTAAAAGTCAATAAAAGGCAATAACACTTCATTTTAAGGGGTCCTTAATACAATTGAATTACATACATGTAATTACATACATTACATACATGTAATTTACATTACATACATGTAATTACACGGTGACAAGTATTGTCATTTGTTGTAATAATTCATAGTTACACTGTAATAACATGTAACTGCAATGGTTATGAAAATAAAATAAATAGGAAAAAGATTCCTATGTCTAATGTTGAGATTCTAAAAATAAATAGATTTTTTGCTCTTTTGACTAACTGCAAATGGCTGCATTGGTTAATATGGTTAA
Organism: Oncorhynchus gorbuscha; assembly: GCF_021184085.1. Taxonomy (NCBI): domain Eukaryota; kingdom Metazoa; phylum Chordata; class Actinopteri; order Salmoniformes; family Salmonidae; genus Oncorhynchus; species Oncorhynchus gorbuscha. The sequence continues at coordinate 59,275,013 of NC_060187.1, forward strand.
TATGCTTCCCTGTTTTTAGTTTGTTTATGAATAAGCTTTTCATCATATCCCCAAGTTGCACAAAATACTTAATTGCCAGCATGAAATACAATATTTCAACTGCTAACAGGTGTGCGTATGTATGGTCTAAAGTTTGCGGGGTGGTAAGCACATTCTCACATCAAGATCATTTGTTATAAATGCGAACCTTTTCTTGAAAACTAGCGCGCACACATTTTGGAGTATAGTATGTACATGGTTTATAAATGAGGCCCCTGCCCATCTGAGCAAAATGCCTTGGTCAGGTGGGTTGGGATTTCAAGAGGAAGCAGGAGAAACAAGCCAGCTCAAGGAGGGTCGCTAATGTTTATCAGATAATAAGAACAAAATTCAGTGTTTGCTATTATATGTTCGCTTCCCAAATACTATCTGAAAGATGGGGCAAAAGAAGAAAAGGGAGGTGGAAGGCTCAGACGATATGCTTGAGGTTAAAGGCCGGCTGGCTGCACCAGCTGAGAGAGATAGTGTTTTATAGTGCAAATATGGATAGTGAGGAAGAGAAAGAGGGGTTGAGTTCCGAGGGAGGTGGGTGGGTGAGGGGTGTCATGTACACGCGGGGTGAGCAGTACTCCAGTAGCTCTGAAGGTGAATTGGAGGATAGTGAGGATGAATTACTTGGGAAGGAAGGTGTGGCGAGGGCTTCTTAGCTCGAGCCTCATAATGGTAGTCATGAGGCGGATGGTTCTGGTCCAGTGGGAGGGACATTTTTGGAGAAGGTGAACGCCTTCCTTTTGGCTGATCCATATGTGGTTTCAGGGTCTGGGAAAATGGAATTGTGCTGTTGAATGAGTGAATGTAAATACTGTATTCTGTGTACTGTATTCTATACTATTCTACAGTATCTTAGTCACTTAATCATGTTGACATATCTTGCATTACTCATCTAATATGTATATACTGTATTCTATACTATTCTAGAATATCTTAGTCACTTAATGTTTACATATCTGGCGTTACTCATCTCATGTGTATATACTGTTTTCTGTACTATTCTACAGTTTCTCATTCACTTAATAATGCTTACATATCTTGCATTACCCATCTCATATTTATATACCGTTTTTTCTATACTATTCTACTGTATGTTAGTCCGTTCCGCTCTGACATCGCTCGTCCGTTTATATATAGTATTAATAAATCCCTACGTAGATTTGTGTGTATTGGGTATATGTTGTGTAATTCGTTAGATGTTATTTGTTAGATATTACTGCACTGCCGGAGCTAGAAGCACAAGCATTTCGCTACACCCGCAATAACATCTGCTAATCACATGTATGTAAAAAATGTATTTGATTGGATTCGAAGTGTATTTGTGACCATTTGCAACGCAGACAAGATGGCGAGTGTGGTGAAACTGAAGAGTCATTGTCTGTTCTATTGAGTTTTGATGTTGAGTCTTTACCAGAAAAGGTCATGTTGGGATATATCAGTTATTCCTTACAAGTTTTTGTGCCGAACCCATTGCGGTGTTTCAGATGCCAAGCTTATGGGTATAAGGCAGCTTCTGTAGAGTAAGATGGCATAAGGGGGAGGGATCCAGAGAGGCACCTAGTGAATAGTAGAATTGTGCCAGTACAAAGTGATTGGCTTAGCGTTCATTGCTACGGTTATCAACTGTACTGCAGGTATGGAACGTAAGTCACAGAAAATAGCTGTTATGGTGGCAGCTGCAGATAAATACTTGGGTTTACAAGATTTGACTGCAGAAGTGTTACAGGGGGTGTTTAGTGGTGGTGTTCCGTCCTCCCAGGCCGTTGGCCTGGTGTAGGACCAGATAGGGTTAAATTGTGTAATAGGGTGGTGGGTTTTATAATGGATTTATACTCCAGTCGAGTTGGTGGCGGTAATGCAACATATGTTGGATGCCAACTGCCATTAAAGCTCATCGACGAAGAACATGCGCAACACGCTCAAAAATAATGACGACCTTGAACTTGCCCACACTGGGGGTAGAGAATTCAGTGCAAAATCTAGACATGAGAGATTGAACCTTGTTCTCAAGGTATCCGTACACCAAGGGTATGTATTACTAGCTACAGATTGTTACAAAGTATGTGATTTAGTCAGAGATTTTTGGTATCTATTACTGGGAATTACAGGTTTGCCTAATTGAAATGTAGGCAGATATTTTTAAATTGACTTGGTATTGGCGATACTCTCTTCGTTCTCAAATGTCATTGTCCAGTAGCTGGTGGGGTGTCTGAATTTAGAAAAAAAACTCAGTTATTAAAATACATCCATGAAGTAATCCAACAATATGTACGTCACAATATTGTCTATTTCAAATCTGTCATTGAGACAGGTGTGTCCACCCCAAAGTGCCGCATGCATGATGACACTCACCATCCTTGCTGTACCCCACTGGCTACTGGTCAACTACAGGACTGACTTTAAAATCCTCCTAGTGTTTCACAAGAGTAGATGTCCGTGGCCCTGCAGAAATTGAATTGTCATTAGAAAAACATCTGCATCAAAAACCGTCAGTTTAAACTAGAGATATCTGTTTTTTGCATGGGCTGCATTTTAATCTACTGCATCTGCCAATGTCCCCCTATCACATCTGCAGTGAAAGGTGGCAGAGCTGGAGCAGTGTTTGTCAGATCATGAGACATTCCGAAAATTGGTCTTCTCACAAATATCTGTAGTGCCAAACAGTTTGGCCTAAACTATTTTGACCCATCTACAGGAGTGTAAAGTACTTATATAAAAAAACATTTAAGTACAACTTTGGTAGTTTTAAGAGGTATCTGTACTTTAATATTTATATTTGTTGACAATTGTAACTTTAATTCCACTACATTCCTAAAGAAAATATACATTTTCCCTGATACCAAAAAAGCACTCGTTACATTTCGAAAGCTCAGGCAGGACAGAATTATGGTCCAAATCACCCACTTATCAATATAACATCCCTACTGCCTCTGATCACTAAACACAAATAATGAGTTTGTAAATTAGTGGTGTGCCCTCCCTGTCTGTTCATAAATAAAATAAAACACTAAAATCATGCTGTCTGGTTTGCTTAATATAAGGAATTTGATATATAGTATTTTGAGTACCTTTCCCACCACAATACGTAAATACATTTAAAACCAGATACTTTTTACCCCTTTTTCGTGGTATCCAATTGGTAGTTACAGTCTTGTTTCATCGCTGCAAAACCCGTACGGACTCGGAGAGGCGAAGGTCGAGAGCTGTGCGTCCTCTGAAACATAACCCAACCAAGCCACACTGCTTATTGACACAAAGCCCACTTAACCCGGAAGCCAGCCGCACCAATGTGTCGAAAGAAACACTGTGCACCTGGCGACTGTCAGCGTACACTGCGCCCGTCCCGCCACAGGAGTCGCTAGTGTGCGTGACAGAACAAAGACATCCCTGCCGGCCAACCCTCCCCCTAACCAGAACGACGATGCGACAGAGCCAGGACTTGAACCTAGAATCTCTAGTGGCACAGCTAGCACTGCAATGCATTGCCTTAGACCATTGCACAACTCAGGAGGCCCAAAACCAGAAACTTTTAGACTTTTACTCAAGTAGTATTTCCCTCTATAAAGCTATCTTTACTTTTACAATTGAGTACCACAGATGGTGTTCACGATGGTGTACTCCAGATGGTGTTCACGATGGTGTACTCCAGATGGTGTTCACGATGGTGTACTCCAGACGGTGTTCACGATGGTGTACTCCAGACGGTGTTCACGATGGTGTACTCCAGACGGTGTTCACGATGGTGTACTCCAGACGGTGTTCACGATGGTGTACTCCAGACGGTGTTCACGATGGTGTACTCCAGACGGTGTTCACGATGGTGTACTCCAGACGGTGTTCACGATGGTGTACTCCAGACGGTGTTCACGATGTTGTACTCCAGACGGTGTTCACGATGGTGTACTCCAGATGGTGTTCACGATGGTGTACTCCAGATGGTGTTCTCCACAAGCGTCACGGGACTCGTCTGAAGCTGGTACATCCGATTTGTCTCAAATAAAAGGGGTTAAATACATATAGAAAAAAAATAGAAAAAGAGTTTCCTGATCTTATATCTCTGCGATGCAGCACATACACTTCACTTTTTTACTATCTGCTTATCCATGTACTGTATGAAGCTGTTATTCATTTTTTTTCTATGGGTTAATAGCAGTAAGGAGACATTTTTGGGGGGGGATATATTAAAGGGGTCCCAAAACTCAAAATCAAAATATAACTGATCCTTGGTATGACCATCTTAAAACAATGCCATATGTTAGCTTGGTAGATCCCACTCCCACAACAAAATATGATGAACCCCTAAATACATCCACCTGACTGCAGGTCCCTTCGGGTAGGCCGTAGAGGATAGAGACACCTGCTCACACTTAGTATCTGATGACGAGGCAGAATACAACTGGACGGAACAAAAGCAAAGCAAACAGCAAACAATAATCCAACAAGGACAGAAGCAGAAACAGAGAGAGAAATAGAGACTTAATCAGAGGGCAAAATAGGGGACAGGTGTGAAAGAGTAAACGAGGTTGTTAGGAGAATGAGGAACAGCTGGGAGCAGGAACGGAACGATAGAGAGAGAGAGAGGAATAAAGAGAGAGAAAGAAACCTAATAAGACCAGCAGGGGGAAACGAAGAGAAGAGAAAGCACAGGGACAAGACATGACAATACAATACATGACAGATTTAGCCTGGTTTTCTGTTGTCACTCAGTTGTTTAGAGTGCTCATTGCTTTGTTTTTTTGGGTGCGCGTGGGTAGTGGTGTTTTCTGTGCCATCCGTGGCTAGAAGTAGTAGGCCATTTATTTAGCTTTATTATTTTCTATCAATATTTGTAATATTTTCTGGATCAGCTGATGATGGTCGACAATATCACCAGACAACAAGCCTACAGCTAGACACCAATGCGCATCCAATCCATCCAACAAGTATGTGTTAATGACAACAGGCCTACTCTTTCGGTTAGAAACATTCGATTTTGCAATGGCCTAGGCCTACAATATTTTGGATTGGTTTTCACTGAAAACATAATGAAATGTTACGTAGGCATTGTTACACTTAGTGTATTTTCTGAGATCACCAAGATTCATGATTTGTACAGGGTTTAAGTTCAGTCGATAAAACACAGTACTGTGCAGCAGTCTACATCGACCTGGCCAAGGCTTTTGACTCTGTCAATCACCATATTCTTATCGGCAGACGTAGCCTCGGTTTTTCTAATGACTGCCTTGCCTGGTTCACCAACTACTTTGTCGGTACTCTGGCAGTCTCTATGGGGTTACCACAGGGTTCAATTCTCGGGCCGACTCTTTTCTCTGTATATATCAATGATGTTGCTCTTGCTGCGGGCGATTCCCTGATCCACCTCTACGCAGACTACACCATTCTGTATACTGCCGGCCCTTCCTTGGACACTGTGCTATCTAACCTCCAAACGAGCTTCAATGCCATACAACACTCCTTCCGTGGCTTCCAACTGCTCTTAAACGCTAGTAAAACCGAATGCATGCTTTTCAACCGTTCGCTGCCTGCACCTGCACGCCCGACTAGCATCACCACCCTGGACGGTTCCGACCTAGAATATGTGGACATTTATAAGTACCTAGGTGTCTGGCAAAACTGTAAACTCTCCTTCCAGACTCATATCAAACATTTCCAATCCAAAATAAAATCTAGAGTCAGCTTTCTATTTCGCAACAAAGCCTCCTTCACTCACGCCGCCAAACTTACCCTAGTAAGACTGACTATCCTACCGATCCTCGACTTTGGCGAAGTCATCTACAAAATAGCTTCCAATACTCTACTCAGCAAACTAGATGCAATTTATCACAGTGCCATCCGTTTTGTTACTAAAGCACCTTATACCACCCACCACTGCGACCTGTATGCTCTAGTCGGCTGGCCCTCACTACATATTCGTCGCCAGACCCACTGGCTCCAGGTCATCTACAAGTACATGCTAGGTAAAGCTCCGCCTTATCTCAGTTCACTGGTCACGATGGCAACACCCACCCGTAGCACGCGCTCCAGCAGGTGTATCTCACTGATCATCCCTAAAGCAAACACCTAATTTGGCCGCCTTTCCTTCCAGTTCTCTGCTGCCTGTGACTGGAACGAATTGCAAAAATAGCTGAAGTTGGAGACTTTTATTTCCTGCACCAACTTCAAACATCTGTTATCTGAGCAGCTAACCGATCGCTGCAGCATCCATCTGTAAATAGCCCACCCAATTTACCTACATACTATTTTTATTTATTTACTTTTCTGCTCTTTTGTACATCAGTATCTCTACCTGCACATGATCATCTGATCATTTATCACTCCAGTGTTAATCTGCTAAATTGTAATTATTTGCTCCTATGGCCAATTTATTGCCTACCTCCTCATGCCTTTTGCACACAATGTATATAGAGTCTTTTTTCTCTCTAATGTGTTATTGACTTGTTTATTGTGTTCTCCATGTGTAACTCTGTGTTGTTGTCTGTTCACACTGCTATGCTTTATTTTGGCCAGGTCGCAGTTGTAAATGAGAACTTGTTCTCAACTAGCCTACCTGGTTAAATAAAGGTGAAATAAATAAAAAAATGTTCTAATTCAATTGTTAAATGCTTACTAATGACAAATAACACTGTCATTAATGTAAGGAAGGGTAGTGTTTTATGTCACACGATCTGTGAAGACTCCAAGCATTAACTTATGAGTTATGGACACTCATGAACTAGGGTGTACATGTTTTGATTCAACTCATATATTATATTGAATGTAGGCTACCTATTCTGCGTGTGTTCATGCGTTTAAAATTACCGGAGAGGGTAGCTACCAGCAAGTGGTGTAGGCCTTGTAAATTCTGTCAAAGAATATGAATATGGATCGCCATCTCAAGACAACTCCTACATGAAGCGTTTTTTTCTCAAAAGTTGCCAGGATGTCTTGTGTCCTACTGATATCAGTACACTTGTAACAACTTAAGCATTACAAAACGTATATTCAATCAAATAAACCTCACCTAGCAAATAAGTCATACATTCTTTTGTTGACCAAATTCGAGCCTCTCATTGACCTCTCATTGACCATACAAAAACTATTTGCTTGGAGGGACGAAACAACAAAGAATCGCCACCTGCTTGAGGGTGACCGTTTTTACGCTGATTTGTGCCTCACTCTTCCTCTTTTTTACCCAACGTTTGAAAGAAAATGCATTGAAAGAAGGAGTATAACTTTTTTCACCGTGACCATCAATCAGTTTACCCACCATTTTATTTAAACACTACATCGCTGGCTACCAGTAGGCCTGTTTGAAGTTCATGATAGGCTTTGGCGGTATCCAGATTGTTATACCTTTATACCAACCTTGTGCCATCCCAGGATATTTGGTAATACCCTGTCGTGACTGTCCTGTGAGGATCCAAATAGGTCAGATCAGGTTTGGAATGAGTACCTTCAACCGGGGGAGGAGGAAACTGGTGGGGGTTAACACATCACGCCTGGTTGTAAATCAAGGAGAGAGGATTCTGGTCTCCCACTCCAAATTCACCCAAGGAATGTGCATTTGTTTCAAAATACTTTTCCCGACTAAATCTAACACGTTCTTAAGCTAATACTGGAACAATATTTCCAACATAGAACGCGGAGAATTGTCAGAGAATATCAATAGAACACTAATGTAATTTTGTTTATTTTGTGATGTTATAAAGGAAAACTGTAACTGTAACACTACATGTGTGAAGTGGTCATCTTATATGATTTGAGAAACTATAAGAGATAATAGTTTTACATAACATTGTACAAGTGACAAGTCAGCCTGACGGAACTGCCCCTCTCAAACAAACTGCATAAATGATGGGTAACGAAATTAACATACCAGACCAGAGAGACGTTTATAGTGGTCTGAACTCTGAATCTCAACACGAGGTAGAGACGATAAACTCCCCTACCATACAATCACTGGTATGATGATCCTGTCAATTAGTCAGCTAATTGAAGAAGATCCTTCTGAAGACAATGGCTGTGAAACATCCTCTAGTGCTGTCCCTCTAACCAACAAGCAGGATTAAAGAAACCTAACAAACCACCTACAGAAATGGAAGAAGTGTAACGGTCGTTGTTGGTGGTGGAAGAGGAGGAGGACCAATACGCAGCGCGGTAAGTGTCCATATTGATTTAATAGAACAATCGAACACTGAAACAAAACAATATAGCGACAACGAACGAAACAGTCCTGTACGGTGAATACACAAAACACAGAACAGAAAATAATCACTCACAACTCAAGAGTGAAAATAGGCTACCTAAGTATGGTTCTCAATCAGGGACAGCGATTGACAGCTGCCTCTGATTGAGAACCATACCAGGCCAAACACAGAAATCCAAAATCATAGAAAAAAGAACATAGACTGCCCACTCCAACTCACGCCCTGACCATACTAAAACTAAGACAAAACAAAGGAACTAAGGTCAGAACGTGACAAGAAGAGGAAGTGTCATATCCATTTCAACCTACAGAAGAGGAAGTGTCATATCCATTTCAACCTACAGAAGAGGAAGTGTCATATCCATTTCAACCTACAGAAGAGGAAGTGTCATATCCACTTCAACCTACAGAAGAGGAAGTGTCATATCCATTTCAACCTACAGAAGAGCGAATGTCATATCCATTTCAACCTACAGAAGAGAAAGTGTCATATCCATTTCAACCTACAGAAGAGGAAGTGTCATATCCATTTCAACCTACAGAAGAGAAAATGTCATATCCATTTCAACCTACAGAAGAGGAAGTGTCATATCCATTTCAACCTACAGAAGAGGAAGTGTCATATCCATTTCAACCTACAGAAGAGGAAGTGTCATATCCATTTCAACCTACAGAAGAGGAAGTGTCATATCCATTTCAACCTACAGAAGAGGAAGTGTCATATCCATTTCAACCTACAGAAGAGGGAATGTCATATCCATTTCAACCTACAGAAGAGGAAGTGTCATATCCATTTCAACCTACAGAAGAGGAAGTGTCATATCCATTTCAACCTACAGAAGAGAAAATGTCATATCCATTTCAACCTACAGAAGAGGAAGTGTCATATCCATTTCAACCTACAGAAGAGGAAGTGTCATATCCATTTCAACCTACAGAAGAGGAAGTGTCATATCCATTTCAACCTACAGAAGAGGAAGTGTCATATCCATTTCAACCTACAGAAGAGGGAATGTCATATCCATTTCAACCTACAGAAGAGGAAGTGTCATATCCATTTCAACCTACAGAAGAGGAAGTGTCATATCCATTTCAACCTACAGAAGAGAAAATGTCATATCCATTTCAACCTACAGAAGAGGAAGTGTCATATCCATTTCAACCTACAGAAGAGGAAGTGTCATATCCATTTCAACCTACAGAAGAGGAAGTGTCATATCCATTTCAACTTACAGAAGAGGAAGTGTCATATCCATTTCAACCTACAGAAGAGGAAGTGTCATATCCATTTCAACCTACAGAAGAGGAAGTGTCATATCCATTTCAACCTACAGAAGAGGAAATGTCATATCCATTTCAACCTACAGAAGAGGAAGTGTCATATCCATTTCAACCTACAGAAGAGGACGTGTCATATCCATTTCAACCTACAGAAGAGGAAGTGTCAGAACCAGAAGAAGATGATGATGATCCCGTCAGTTATAGTCAAATGATTGTTGAAGATTATCCCAATGATTGTGATTTAAAAAAAAAGAGGATTTAGTGGAGGAAATTGATGGAACATCTCGCGCTAGCCAACAACCACAACCACGTACAGAAACAGAGATGCAATATAGCCTGGTCCCCAAATCATGTACAATGGAATTTAGGCAGACTGACAAACCAACAAAATCTTGAAAGTGCATCCAGGGCCTACCCGATTACGCCTCCGTGGCTGTGGCCGTGGTATGTAACCGATCCTATTCAAAATATCATTATTATAATGACTCCTTTGGAGGGGAAGCGTGTGTACCAGGACAAGTGGAAGACACTGCATAGGATACAGTTGCATGCCTACATACGGTTACTGAGGTGAAGCATTGCACAGTTTATGGAACCAAGACCCTGGCAGGGGAATATTTCCAGCCACAATGTCAATGGACACATTCTGTGTGATGTCCTGAGTGACTTGATTTGACAACCGTAAAACAAGAAAAACCCTAACAAGTGAAGGTGCAAGAGACAAGTTGTCCCAAATCAGAGATGTATGGGCTATATGGGTAGAGCACTTGCCCCTACTGTACAACCCTGGCCATACTGTCACTGTAGATGAACGGCTTGTTCCATTCAGATGGCACTGTTCCTTTAGGTAGTACATGCGCAGCAAATGAAGATCGTATGGCATCAAGATATGGGTCGCTTGTGATGCTGAGCATGGATTTAGAAATTTATACAGGAAAATCAGGAGGAGTACCTGAAAAGAATCAGGGAATGCAGGTGGATTTGGACATGGTAGAAGGGCTCAAAGATCGCATGATCATGTGGGACAACTTATTCACACCCTAAGAGCTGCTGGATAGGGGCTTGACCATGCTGGGAACAGTGAAGAAAAACAAGCCCGAACTGCTCAATGAGATTCTGCGAATTCAGGAGAGAAAGCTGCATGTTCTAAATTTGCCTCACCAGGACTAAGACTACAACCAACAACTGCCGTCCCAAGAAAAACAAAAATGTGACATTGATCAGCACATTCCACAAAAAATGGAGCAGTGAGCCAGAGAGAGAGGCCAAAAAGCCACAGATGATTTTCGACTACAATGCTACGACAGAAGGAGTTGACAACAAATCCCCAGGAACGTACAACTGCCAGTGGTAGATGGCCTTACGGTCCTCTTCAACAACATCATCGACATGTCCGCCTACAACGCCTTCGTCCTGTAGATTGGAACGGACCGTCAGTGGGGAAAAGGAAAGCGACATTGACAAAGGCTTTTCCTGCAGCAATAGGGCAAGGAAATTGTGACCCCCCCCCCATATCCAAAGCCAGAAAGTTAGGCCTCGACCACAGGGACTGTATCTGCTGTGCAGACCCAGATTCCATGTGTGGATGAAGAGGGTAGCGTAAAAGAGAGGATATTCACGGTGTAAGGGCTGTGGCTGGATATGTGACAGCAAGGCCTCTACCGTTGGCCCGCATTGCAATTAAATGCATGTGCAAAGGGCACACAGTCATATTCTGTCAAGCATATCGATCATGTAATGGAACATTGCGGAAGTCTACAGTGTTGTGTCTATGAATTTATACATGGCTGGGTCTAATCCTGAATGCTGATTGGTTAAAACCGCATTCCAGCCGGTGTCTATTCTATAAGCTAAATCTATGACGTTAAAATACCTATTTACTCTGTTCCATCTGACTGTGCAATCCACTGTCTCATCAGCCCAGCCAGGCACTTTATAAACTTGATCTCCTCTATAAAAATCATCTAGAAATGATCTCCCATTTCTTTCAACAGAGGAGATTTATATAAACCTTGCTGTCTCTCCCTCTGACATTTGCAACATTGTTTCAATATTTAAATACGATCTACGGGTGTCCCATAGTAATGAATGTGTCAGGAGTGGGGATGAGACAGAAAGGCAGGCAGCATTTCTTATTCAGTCAAAATCATGAATCAGCATAGTTTTTATGGATATACAAAGAACTATCAATTGAAAACAGTGAGTGGAAACTGATGCTTCACATTTATACATCCGGTGAAATGTCTGTCTCATTGTTCTGTGATGTTACTGCATGGCTCTGTCAGGGACGTCCTACTGTCACGAGTGTAATATTACAGTTGACCACTAGAGTGTCCCACACCACATATAATTCACTGTGAATTGTTACTCAATAGTTGCTACAATAAATGCTGGTAAACTTGAATTACACAGTATGAAGACATATTTGTGCAGAATTTATATGACATACATTGTTCAAGTATATAATTTCTACAAACAGATGACATGGTCAGTAATGCAGAAATCACTTACCCTGGGTAGGCAGAATATAATGAAAAATGTTGTCAACCTTTTTGTTGTTCTGAGATTCATATTGATGACTATGTAACTGTATTGTCCACCTGATTTTCATTAACTAAGAAGCTTTTTCCATGTCCATGTGCTGGGCTTTTTGGTAGTCTAGTCCCTTCACCATTTATACCCCTCACACAAGACGGTAAACAGAACGGCAGGGGGAGATGAAGTATCAGTAGGATGGATCTTATTCTTTCCATCTGTGGAAGATCTGGTGTTGGCCCCCTGTTTAGCAACATGACAACACTGAGACTTGATGGTCCTTCAGGGTGACCTCTCTCCAGGTCACAATCTGATGGATTATTCTCTGTGTGTGACGACACTATCGCCCGCCACACTCACCCCTGTCATCATGAAGTGCTTCGAGAGGCTGGTCATGGCCCACATCAAGGCCAGCATGCCAGGCACACTGGACCAAATCCAATTTGCCTACCGCTCCAACAGATCCATGGAATATGCCATTTCTATAGCTTTTCACACATCCCTAACACATCTGGACAAGAGGAACACCTATTTGAGAATGCTATTCATTGACTACAGTTCAGCATTCAACACTATTGTTCCCTCCAAGCTTGTCACCAAGCTCAGAGCCCTGGGTCTGGACACTACCCTCTGCAACTGGATCCTGGACTTCCTGACGGGCAGACCAAAGGCTGTGAGGATTGGCAACAACACCTCCTCCACACTGACTCTTAACACAGTGGCCCCCCAGGGGTGCGTCCTAAGCCCACTGCTGTACTCCCTGTTCACCCACGACAGCTTGGTTTTGCACCACACCAACTCCATAATCAAGTTGTAGGCTGATAACCTGGCAATGAACTGGCATTGTTGTGCCAGGATGACAACCTCTCCCTCAACATCAGCAAAACAAGGTTGATCGTTGACTTCAGGAAGCAGAAAATGGAACACAGCCCGATCCCCATCAACTGGACTGCAGTAGAGAGAGTCAGCAGTTTTATGTTCCTCGGCATTACACAGATGCAGTGCCTGTCTAGCTCTCATTTACATACGTTAGATCCTGCTAACAAGGGGATTTCACAGAATCAACGGACTGAGTAACATTTAATTTAATCCTCCATGTGTGACCATGATGTGTCACCTGGTTAGCGGTCAGATGTACCTACATTTTTATCTCCTTCTACAGTATGTCTTAGAAACAAATGTACTGCTTCCATAAAAAGGGCTAAGTCAAGCTCATTCATGAATCCTATTTCTGACCCTTGTGGTGATCCGCTAAGTTTTGGAAGGATTTTAAACCACTAAAAAGAAGCAGCCACACCTCTCTGCCCAATGAGGTTCTATTTAACTCCAGTACTTATCACGTTTGAAGGTAAGACCCAGGTGCAGACAGTGTCGAAGTAACAAAAGGTTATTCATTTTAACATGGGAAGGCAAAGGTACAGGATGGCAGGCAGGCTCAGGGTCAGGGCAGGCAGAAAGGACAAAACCAGGAAAACTATCAAATAGACAAGGCAGGAGCAAGGGGGAAAAAAAACTTGCACAGACAGACAGAAAACACAGTTATAAAAACTACCCAGGGGATAATGAGGAAGATGGGTGACACCTGGAGGGGGGTGGAGACCAGCACAAGGACAGGTGAAACATCAGGGTGTGACAGTACTATAAAAGGCTAAACTGAAATAACTGATGTGTTTAACCAACATTTTATCGCAGCAGGCTATTTATTTGAAAGGGCAAATAGCAGCAATAAGGACAACTCTGAAAAGACTTAATGACAGAAACTCATCTCTTATGCACCCCTGTTCAATCACAGACTTGCCTGCTACTGTAAATGGTGACCCATTGTTATTTCTTCAGCAAGTCACTACTAGGGAAGTTCTAGACACTCTCTTTGTTGTTGATGTTAAAAAGTCCACTGGGGCAGACATGCTTGACCTGTGTCTTCTACGGGTTGCTGCACCTCTGATTGTGGAGCCCTTGACACATAATCTTTTTTTATCTGTCCATTCTCTTAGGTATTATTCCTAAGGTGTGGAAGTCGGCCCTTGTTCTCCTGATCCACAAAGGTGATGATCCCTGTGATCTTAATAATTGTCACCCAATCTCAAAACGTTCAAGTCTAGCGAAAATATTAGAACTCTTGGTACATTTTCAGCTGCGGTCCTTTTAAGATAAAAAATTGTATTCTGAACTCTCACCAGTCAGGCCTTTAGGCCAGAACACAGGCATCATCTGAGCTGCTTCTCTAGTCATAAATGGCATGAAGTAGATAAAACACTAGCATTATGCTGCCCTTTATATTGATCTGTCGAAAGTATTTGATATGCTTGATCATACACTCTTGCTACGGAGGTCTGGAACATGCCTGTGTCTGGTTTTAAAAATGACCTGTATGACAGAACTCAATGTATATCTGCTGATGGAGCTCAGTCTAATTTTCTTAACATAACCAAAGGAGCGCCACAAGGCTCAATACTAGGCCCTTTACTGTTCACTTTTTACATGAATAATGTTGGTTTCCCTGAAAACCTCCAGATTTCTCCAGGTCTCGTAAAATTGATCCTTAAGACCTGCGTGCATATCTGTGCCTTGAGAGGAACCTAAATTGTGCTTGTGCCCAATTAGTAATTGACTGCAGCAACTCCATCTACTTCCACTTGACAGATTCTGTGTTAAAACCTCTAGATTCAGTCTACTACACACCTTTGCGTTTTATCACTGGTGATCATATGTCATATGTCTCATTTAGTTATTTTGGCTGGGAGCCTCTGACTACCGGAAGGGCCTAACCTAGGTTATTATTTGTATGTAGCACATGTTGCACAAATTGGAAATCTAGCAACTATAAGACTCGCTCATAAGACTGGTTAGTTCTAGAGGTTCCGCAGTTCTCCTTCGAGTTAGGGAACACTGCTTTCAGTTACTATGCTCCTCAGTCCTACATGTCCCTCTAAAATGTGATTCTTTGGCCGCAAAAGGTGAATTTAGGGATCTGATCAAAAAAAATGCAACTGCACGTGTTTTGATTGATTGTATATATTTGTTTTTTTAATGCCCTCTTTTGAATGTAACGTGATTTATTTCATATGTTGTAACTGTCATTTTGTAGTGATCATGCAAGAATAGATGCTTACATTGCTTGAGCTGTTGTTCTCAGGGCACCATTGGAAATGACACCATGCTCTCAATGGGTTCCCCTGGCTAAATAGAGGCACTTGAAGAAACACTGCTACTCTTGGACGTAATGTTCTTTCATACCCCGAAAATTAGATATAGGTTTATCGTGCCTTCAGAGTATTCACACCCCTTGAGTTATTCAAATTGTTGTCGTGTTACAGACTGAATTCAAAATGGATTAAATGTATTTTCTTATCTCACCCATCTACACACAATACCACATAAGTGAAACTGAAAATGTATTGAAAATGAAATACAGAAATATCCCATTTAAATAAGTATTCACACCCCTGAGTAAATACATGTTAGAATTACCTTTAGGTAGTGATTCCAGCAGTGAGTCTTTGTGGGTACGTCTCCAAGAGCTTTCCACAACTGGAATGTGCAACATTTGCCCATTATTCATCAAGCTATACCAAATTTGTTGATTATTGCAAGACAACAATTTTCCCCCGGGAACATTCAATGTTTTCTTGGTAAGCAACGTCAGTGTAAATTTTTCCTTGTGTTTTAGGTTATTGTACTGCTGAAAACTGTGTTCTCCCAGTGTCTGGTGGAAGGCAGACTGAACCAAGTTTTCCTCTATGATTTTGCCTGTGCTTCGCTCTAGTGCTTTTCATTCTTTTCAAGAAAACTCCCTAGTCCTTGCCGATGACAAACATACCCATAACATGATGTAGCCACTACCATGATTGAACAAATGAAGTGATAGTCAATGATGTGTTGTGTTTTGAACACAAGCAACATGTTCAATGTCTCGCTGGCCTTAATTTGATGTACGCATTTTCTGAGGAAACTCTGAATACTGGAGAGATCAAAGACATTATGGGTAAACTAGTGTCGTTGCAAAAGGGATTTGGCAGTAAAACAAGACAAGGAGCAAAGTTAGGTTTGTATGTTACAAACTGTGTGGCTAAAAACACTAATAAAAAATCAAGAAAATAAGGGTTCCTCAAGAGTTCTTTGGAAAAGGTGATTTTCCTATGTGGAACCATAATGACTCAAAGAACCCTTTGAGTCACTCACCCTTTGAGTTCACAAAAGGGTTCTTTGCTCTTTTGGTGATTCATTGAAATGTAGGAGAGGTGACTCATTTGAATATTTGGGGGCATGGTTGCCCCATAGCTCTTTTTGTGTAATCGTGAGTAAGAGTGTCATTCCAGTTGATCAAATGTGTTGTGTTATGCCATTAAAAGGATATATGATCATGGCCAGCAGTGATGGTGTCTTGTAAAAGACTTGTGTATGGCCTTGTCATTTTAGAACGGTTGACTAAATCAGCCTGTGGTTCTCAGTTCTCTTGTCAGGGACAGAGGTAGTTCTCACTTAACTCAACTTGTTCATTAACACAATATTAACACCCTTATGGAATTTTAACAATTTTATATGGCTGACCAGAATAAGAAACCATGTATTGTTCTTCAAAATGATCTACAAATCAAATCAAATCAAATTGTATTTATATAGCCCTTCGTACATCAGCTGATATCTCAAAGTGCTGTACAGAAACCCAGCCTAAAACCCCAAACAGCAAGCAATGCAGGTGTAGAAGCACGGTGGCTAGGAAAAACATTTACATTTAAGTCATTTAGCAGACGCTCTTATCCAGAGCGACTTACAAATTGGTGCATTCACCTTATGAAAAACTCCCTAGAAAGGCCAAAACCTAGGAAGAAACCTAGAGAGGAACCAGGCTATGTGGGGTGGCCAGTCCTCTTCTGGCTGTGCCGGGTGGAGATTATAACAGAACATGGCCAAGATGTTCAAATGTTCATAAATGACCAGCATGGTCAAATAATAGTAAGGCAGAACAGTTGAAACTGGAGCAGCAGCATGGCCAGGTGGACTGGGGACAGCAAGGAGTCATCATGTCAGGTAGTCCTGGGGCATGGTCCTAGGGCTCAGGTCAGTTGAAACTGGAGCAGCAGCATGGCCAAGTGGACTGGGGACAGCAAGGAGTCATCATGTCAGGTAGTCCTGGGGCATGGTCCTAGGGCTCAGGTCCTCCGAGAGAGAGAAAGAAAGGAGAGAATTAGAGAACGCACACTTAAATTCACACAGGACACCGAATAGGACAGGAGAAGTACTCCAGATATAACAAACTGACCCTAGCCCCCCGACACAAACTACTGCAGCATAAATACTGGAGGCTGAGACAGGAGGGGTCAGGAGACACTGTGGCCCCATCTGAGGACACCCCCGGACAGGGCCAAACACCACTAGAGGGATATCTTCAACCAC
Organism: Oncorhynchus gorbuscha; assembly: GCF_021184085.1. Classification (NCBI taxonomy): domain Eukaryota; kingdom Metazoa; phylum Chordata; class Actinopteri; order Salmoniformes; family Salmonidae; genus Oncorhynchus; species Oncorhynchus gorbuscha. The sequence continues at coordinate 59,292,441 of NC_060187.1, forward strand.
CAACTTACCATCCTGAGACAAGGCTGAGTATAGCCCACAAAGATCTCCGCCACGGCACAACCCAAGGGGGGGGGGGGTGCCAACCCAGACAGGATGACCACAACAGTGAATCAACCCACTCAGACAAATAACCTTTTCAGATTGAGAAAGGTTCCTTTATAGAACCATTCTCCATAAAGGGTTCTAATAAGAACCATAAAAAAGGGGTTGTAACCATAGCGGAACAATGTTTTGGGGCTATATAGAACTTTTTTTAATGGTTCTTTATAGAACCTTAGGAAAGTGGTCTTTATAGCACCATACAAGTTCCATTCAGAACCTTATGAGCATGGTTCTTTATTGAACCTTCAAAAAAAGGGTTCTAATATAACACTAAAAAAGGGTTCTGCTATGGTTACAAGCCAAAGAACCCCTATCTGGCACTAATTAGAAACATTTATTTTTAGTGCGTAGAGCATTTAGTTTGAAAATCATGCATACATAGCCTAGTCCCAGATCTGTTTGTGCGGTCAGTCACCATAGACGTTGACAAGACAGTATAAACAGCTCTGGGAACAGGCTAATGCATACTTAGAAGTCTGCATAATGTATGAAATACAATGGGATGGGACGGAAACAAAGCAACATGTGTGAACAGTTACTGAAACAGTATTCAAACGTTCTGATGCCATTATCTTAAAGATCCTGTACCTGGTCTGTGAGTAATTTAAACACATTGATTATGGAATCTGAGTATTTGTAATTGTTCCGCCTTCTTCTCATATGCTCCACATTTGCATTCTTCAAGGATGATTTTACTTAATTATTTATTTTATGTGGTGCTTTTTCCTTCGATTCTATAGTTCCCATATGCTTTCAGATCCCATGAGGTTTACTGGACCTTTTGCAGTGACTCACTCCCATCAACATACAGTAGATGATTAGTATGACAGTATCAGTCTGTCTGTCTGTCTGTCTGTCTGTCTGTCTGTCTGTCTGTCTGTCTGTCTGTCTGTCTGTCTGTCTGTCTGTCTGTCTGTCTGTCTGTCTGTCTGTCTGTCTGTCTGTCTGTCTGTCTGTCTGTCTGTCTGTCTGTCTGTCTGTCTGTCTGTCTGTCTCTTTCTGTCTGTCTGTCTTTCTTTCTGTGTTTTTCTGTCTGTGTATTTCTGTCTGTCTGTCTTTGTCTGTCTGTCTTTGTCTGTCTGTCTGTGTCTTTCTGTCTGTGTCTTTGTCTGTCTGTCTGTCTGTCTGTCTGTCTGTCTGTCTGTCTGTCTGTCTGTCTGTCTGTCTTCTGTGTCTGTTTCTGTCTTTCTGTCTGTCTGTCTGTCTTCTGTCTGTCTGTCTGTTGTCTGTCTGTCTGTTGTCTGTCTGTCTTTCTGTGTATTTCTGTCTGTCTGTCTGTCTGTCTGTGTCTGTCTGTGTCTGTCTGTCTGTCTTTCTGTCTGTCTGTCTGTCTGTCTGTCTGTCTGTCTGTCTGTCTGTCTGTCTGTCTGTCTGTCTGTCTGTCTGTCTGTCTGTCTGTCTGTCTGTCTGTGTCTTTGTGTCTGTGTCTTTGTGTCTGTGTCTTTGTGTCTGTGTCTTTGTGTCTGTCTGTCTGTGTCTGTGTCTTTGTGTCTGTTTCTTTGTGTCTGTCTGTGTCTTTCTGTCTGTCTGTCTGTCTGTCTGTCTGTCTGTCTGTCTGTCTGTCTGTCTGTCTGTCTGTCTGTCTGTCTGTCTGTCTGTCTGTCTGTCTGTCTGTCTGTCTGTCTGTGTCTTTCTGTCTGTCTGTCTGTCTGTCTGTCTGTCTGTCTGTCTGTCTGTCTGTCTGTCTGTCTGTCTGTCTGTCTGTCTGTCTGTCTGTCTGTCTGTCTTTCTGTGTCTCTGTCTGTGTCTCTGTCTGTCTTTCTTTCTGTGTATTTCTGTCTGTGTATTTCTGTCTGTCTGTCTGTGTCTTTCTGTCTGTGTCTTTGTCTGTCTGTCTGTCTGTCTGTCTGTCTGTCTGTCTGTCTGTCTGTCTGTCTGTCTGTCTGTCTGTCTGTCTGTCTGTCTGTCTGTCTGTCTGTCTTTCTGTCTGTCTGTCTGTCTGTCTGTCTTTCTGTGTATTTCTGTCTGTCTGTCTGTCTGTCTGTCTGTCTGTCTGTGTCTGTCTGTGTCTGTCTGTCTATGTCTTTCTGTCTGTGTCTGTCTGTCTGTCTGTCTGTCTGTCTGTCTGTCTGTCTGTCTGTCTGTCTGTCTGTCTGTCTGTCTGTGTCTTTGTGTCTGTGTCTTTGTGTCTGTCTGTCTTTGTCTTTGTGTCTGTGTCTTTGTGTCTGTCTTTGTGTCTGTGTCTTTGTGTCTGTTTCTTTGTGTCTGTCTGTGTCTGTCTGTCTGTCTGTCTGTCTGTCTGTCTGTCTGTCTGTCTGTCTGTCTGTCTGTCTGTCTGTCTGTCTGTGTCTCTGTCTGTCTGTCTGTCTGTCTGTCTGTCTGTCTGTCTTGTCTGTCTGTCTGTCTGTCTGTCTGTCTGTCTGTCTGTCTGTCTGTCTGTGTCTTTGTGTCTGTCTGTCTGTGTCTTTCTGTCTGCTTTCTGTCTGTCTGTGTCTTTGTGTCTGTCTGTCTGTCTGTCTGTCTGTCTGTCTGTCTGTCTGTCTCTGTCTGTCTGTCTGTCTGTCTGTCTGTCTGTCTGTCTCTTTCTGTGTCTCTGTCTGTCTGTCTGTCTGTCTGTCTGTCTGTCTGTGTCTGTCTGTCTGTCTGTCTGTCTGTCTGTGTCTGTCTGTCTGTCTGTCTGTCTGTCTGTGTATTTCTGTCTGTGTATTTCTGTCTGTCTGTCTTTGTCTGTCTGTCTTTGTCTGTCTGTCTGTGTCTTTCTGTCTGTGTCTTTGTCTGTCTGTCTGTCTGTCTGTCTGTCTGTCTGTCTGTCTGTCTGTCTGTCTGTCTGTCTGTCTTTCTGTCTGTCTGTCTGTCTGTCTGTCTGTCTGTCTGTGTCTGTCTGTCTGTCTGTCTGTCTGTCTGTCTGTCTGTCTGTCTTTCTGTGTATTTCTGTCTGTCTGTCTGTCTGTCTGTGTCTGTCTGTGTCTGTCTGTCTATGTCTTTCTGTCTGTGTCTGTCTGTCTGTCTGTCTGTCTGTCTGTCTGTCTGTCTGTCTGTCTGTCTGTCTGTCTGTCTGTCTGTCTGTGTCTTTGTGTCTGTGTCTTTGTGTCTGTCTTTGTGTCTGTGTCTTTGTGTCTGTGTCTTTGTGTCTGTCTGTCTGTGTCTGTGTCTTTGTGTCTGTTTCTGTCTGTCTGTCTGTGTCTGTCTGTCTGTCTGTCTGTCTGTCTGTCTGTCTGTCTGTCTGTCTGTCTGTCTGTCTGTCTGTCTGTCTGTCTGTCTGTCTGTCTGTCTGTCTGT